>NW_014577451.1:5739-11602 GCF_000485595.1 Priapulus caudatus
AGAGAGAGAGAGAGAGAGAGAGAGAGAGAGAGAGAGAGAGAGAGAGAGAGAGAGAGAGAGAGAGAGAGAGAGAGAGAGAGAGAGAGAGAGAGAGAGAGCGAGAGAGAGAGAGAATGGGGTGAGATAAGTTGATAGCAACGGTGACAGGTTTTCTGTTTGCGTTCGTATTTAGGGTTAAGCGTTATAAGAACAAAGTGCAGTTCGTTTGTGCATCCGGCAAAGGTCAATCAGTAATCATTTATACTGAACATGACTTTAATTAAAAGTGCAGCTGTCACTTTCACTGAACTTGGGCTGGATTAAAGTTTGCAAGTAGATGGGCGCGTGCAGTCTAGATCTGCTCGTGCTATGGAACAGATTTTCCACTTGCATCTTTACAGCTCAGTAGTTCGGTGTTAACGTGCGCTGTTTTTTTTCGATATTATAAGAGCCTGAGGTATGTACTTTCCAACAGTTGATAAACATGTACCTATATCCTATAACGACATTCCGATTTCATAATAATTATATCAGGAGTTAATAATTTATCATTATTAACTCCTGATTATATATAATCATATATATCCTATAATCTACTTCCTGAACTAACTTAATTCGTACGTTCCTGTAACTGCACTCCACGTGAACACCAAACTAGTTGATGCCAACAACAACGTACTTGTAGAGAGACTGGGTATATATATCCAGTTAATATTACTGAAATTAGATTCAGCTTTGCCCATTCAGCTTATTCACTCAATGTATTTTTTCCCTGTCACACAAACACGCACGATTGTGAGAATGCTACGTGGTTAGGATTGCCACCATGCTATTTACAAACAATTCCCAGCTACATATATGTGCATAAATGCCTGTTGCAGTTCTACAATCGTGCTGTTTACCTGTGCATGGCTCCCAGGTGTGCATCCGGTTGGCATAGTTTCTGCATTGCTCAGGGAAATGGCATTTCACTCTCAAGTGCGGATAAAATCGTATAACAAAACATTGGATATTAACATGCGTAACTGCATTTCCTAAGCAAACAGGATTAGTGGTAATCAGACCGAATATCTATGAATGCATGTACTAACGTCCCAATCCATCAAACACTGATAAAGAGTTGTCATTTCTACCATATAGCCTACCCGTGGTCACTATATTCTAGCCAGGAATCATGATTCTAACTAGACAACTATGGTCACTGTGAACTTTTGCCGGATAAGATGTTGGCTAAGTGATGGTTAGAAAAAAAAGTATATAAAGCTCAGGCAATTTCACCTTTGCTATGGCCAAAGGTATACGTGCGTGTTAGAATTTATTGAAAATCATGGCAAAGCTCTGCTGTGACACTGTAATTGAACAAGAACGCTAACTAACAGTTAGTGATCATTTGTACTTTGTAACGTGACCGCGCAAAGCTTTGTTGACAAGTGTACGATAAGGGCGAGCAGCTGCAGACGTCGCCACCCTGTCTTTATCCGCTAACGTTTTGTCCGCCGAGTCAAATAATCTTCTGCTATTTCCCGCCAAAATAACGAGGTGATGACGTGCACCGCGGACCAGCCAGCCATGCGCGCAAGCGGGCGCGATTGGACCGGCTCACCGGAGCACACATTGGATTGTATTGTATGTATGTATGTATCTATACAACCATCAGTCCCCCCGTTCCACTATTACTCAAGAACACTCGACGAAGGAGCCGGTGGAAGAGATTGACTGACTGACGATCGTGTTTGCTGTTGAGTCAGCGGTGGGCCCTCGCTGTTCGGCTGCGCTAGGCGTTTGACCGGCCGCCCGGTAGGGAGCCTGTTTGTTGTTATTAGCGGGTGACGGGCGACGCAATTTACCCGCAGCTTTTACATGAGCTGACTGCCAAGAAACTTGTAAGGGGAAAACTCTGGCGGCCTCCGTACTTCTGCTAGCAGAGGTTACTACGTCAAGAAGTGAACGCGTGTATGTGGAAGACGGTGCCGGATGTGCACGTTTCTCCGAGTGTGTGTGTGGACACTTACAGCTGTTAGTTGGATTATTTCTGCTCGTCGGTAAGCTTATTGTTATTACTGTTTTTCAGATTGAGAAATTGTTCGCGCAAATCTTTACACAATCTGTCTCTATCATAGACTGTCTCCAAACGTCCATGTGGTTTCGTCTGCAAGAGTGATTGAGCGACGTAATAAATGGACTCTGTCACTCAGTGTACCTGTATCTTAATATAGTGGGAGATTGTCTAAAACACATTGGGCATTCATTGGTCTACGAGTTTCATGAAAATCTCATTAATATCAGCATGACATAAATGCTTTTATTGCATGTATACAAATGACTATAATAGTAAACTGTCAATTGATAGTAGGTTTAAGTGTTATTGGCTGTACTGTAAGCCTGTGTTGTTTGTGATTTTGCAGTATTTACGTGTTTATTTACGTGAAGCTTTTGATTCTATAGCAACGAAAAGTTCATTAGCTAGTTTGTGTCAGCCCAAATGCAGGTGTAAATCTATACATGGGTATATATTTTTTAAATTCTAGACAGATCTTTGGTCGCAGCACGTTGCCTGCTGTGTGTGAAATGCTGGGAATCGTGGCAATAAATCTATCGCCAAGGTTTTATGTGTGTCTGATAGGGTAGGCATGTGCTGTGTCAATGTTTGATGGCCCTGTAAGCCAATCTCACTTGTGCCGTAAGGTACATACCACTACCTGTAAAGGAGTAGTCATTTCCTATAATGTATGAGCTGTTAATTTGAACGGTGTGTGTGTGGAGTTGTCAGAGAGAGAGAGAGAGAGAGAGAGAGAGAGAGAGAGAGAGAGAGAGAGACCGAGCAGCAGAGAAACGCAGAGCGCAGCAGCCGAGCAGGACGGCGGATGAGCGACGAGCCGAGGAGAGAAGAGAGACACCGAGACGAGAGAGAGAGAGAGAGAGAGAGAGAGAGAGAGAGAGAGAGAGACAGAGACAGAGAGACAGAAAGAGGGTATTAAAGAAAATGTTGGTTGGCTGGTTACAAGTATTTATTCACATGTCACAGGGTTATATTGTTCACTGCAGGTGATTTGCTTATGGCAGTCGTCATTGATCATATTGTTTTTAAATCTTTGACACCGAGAAAATTGCCAGTCATGTCTTTAATAATCTATAAGCGTTGGACTACGTATACTAACACTAAAGCCGAAGAAAAACTTGAAGATTTCTTAGTGTTAATATCCGTTGGCTAGACAAACTCAATATATATATATATATATATAATTATATAAATATATATATATATATATATATATATATATATATACTGTATATTATTATATAGCGGAGCGCCGATAGACACATTTGCACTGAAATTCTTCGTTGTATGCACAATTTCAATGTATATTTGCAAGCTCGACGTGACAACTTGGGTGGTGCCAGCGGCATAACGACTCCAATTTTTACAACTACTGCTATAAAATCCTGCACACGTACACATCACAGACAGTACCCGCGTAGGGATAAAACGTGGGAGTGCCCTCGGCAAACGTTCACACTCACAGCCATTCTTGTGTATATATATACTGTATACATATATGGGACCATGCACATCCTCCACCTTTTAGAATCGTGCAGGAATGACCAGAATTCCGGAGATTCTAACGTTATTACTTTATTCTGAACATGAATGTAATCAGATAAATTGTTAGTCTAGATATTATAAGGTTCCATCCACTATGACAAGAATGTCAGCATTTCGAACACGATTAATTTATTCTGAACCTGAGTGTAGTCCGATTGGTGTTAGGAGTGAATATTCAAAAGTTGATCATGTCAATCATCATTCATCGGCTGTATTCCTTTCGCCAGCAAACTGGCATATTCGCTACAGTGGTGTTGTAGCACATTACAGCGAGAAATGCGTCATGCACCTCACTCGCGGATGCAGCAGTAGAGACCATCAGGGTCATGTCTCCCCCCCCCCTTCGGCCCCCAAGAATCAATACCAGAACACAGCGAATGCCAAGCAGTCGACTATGAGTATTTCAAAACTCCGTTTTACTTACTGTTTACCAAATTTAGTGCTCACTGGAGGCTGAAATTTGCCGTCCGACGTTCTAAAATGCGTGGCTGCACCCTAATGTGGGCGCGTACAGCGCCCCCACCCACACCCTCCTTTCTAGTTGTTGTTGCACCTCCAGTTTCTCCATTCCTCTGAATAACGCCCTCTTTATCGGCAGCATTCAAACGTGAAACAAAGAGACACGTGTGCGCATACGTACCATAAATGAGTATATTCAATATGTCAATTTAATTAAAAAAACAGTCTAGTAATCTTCCAAATGTTTTTTTAGTGAATTCGAGAGGAATTTATTCATTGATCCCTAGTGCACGTTTGAAACTACATAGCAGATACATTAATTGTTGATTGACCTGATGAAATTAGAGGCTTATCCGGTACATTTCTATTTCGCCCAAGTACCGGGTACTTGTCTGTTACTAGATATACACAGAACCATCCATCACTGATGACAATATGCAAATAGTGATAGCTTGTACGCAAATTTAAAATTATCGTCGAGGGAAAGAGATTGCCTGCGTGGCAATATCTGTTGAGGGACGTTAGTACTTGTGGATGTAGGGGGATCGACTGCATGTCCTCAGAGGGTGTATCAATGAAGTCAAGCGGCTGTCGTAACCACTTAATGTTGGCGTATGTCTTGCACGTGTTCTATAAGCAGTCGGTTCGGTCTTAAGTGAGAGTGTGTTTTTCTACACTCGCGAAAAGCAACATGCACACAAGTTCAGTTTTCCTATTATTCTACATTTATGTTATATCCTCTCTTAACGGGAATTTCATATCCTCGCGAGAACATATATCCAAACAATGAATTATTATCCTAAATTAGCTGTAACAACATTCAATTTCCTACTGCGCTATCCAGTATCCACCCGCGCGTTTCTGTCGGCAATCCTTGTGCTCTTAAAAACGCCGGCTTTATATGCTGCTCAGAAGGACACACGTGTTCACTCACGTCATTACCTCCGCCAAGGAGGTAATGTAATCGGTCTCGTGTGTGTGTTCGTGTGTGTGTGTAGCCACTAGTGTTCACGTGATCGATTCAGCAGCAGCTCGCCTTAGGGCGTCGAGTCAGCAGCAGCTCGCCTTAGGGTGTCCAGTCAGCAGCAGCTCGCCTTAGGGCGTTCAGTCAGCAGCAGCCAGCAGCGAGCCAGCTGTTATACACATACATGTTACATGCTGGCGGAGGTATGCACTCTCAGTGAGTGCCCTCTGTCTAGTTGCTAATGCTATGCGCCTCCGTGACATTGGTCTGCCTCATTCTCTCAAGCTAGACACAATTTACTTGCGTATTTTAGGGTGGTCGGGTTTATCCGTGGCTACTATGAAAGTGTGACGCAGTCAACGTTCTGTATGTAGAAAAAATCTTTAAATCTCTGTTTTAAAGTGATTACGTCACCGTAAATACTAAAAATAGTTCTGTTCACTTTTTATGGTTAAATTGCTGCATTATACTTCTTATTTTACTATATATTCATTGTTCGATGTGAACATACACTCGTGACTCATACATAGCCCATAGCAAGCAATTAATGTCAGGAACACTATATCAAATCGTCCAGGTTTTTTTGGATTTTTAACTTGTTGAGAAACAATCATATCAGGTAAGAATTTGAGGATACGTTTAGTCCCGTTAGTTCTTACTTTTAATGTAAAAAAATGGCAACAAAAATTGTACAAATTTTACCATAGAAAATTCGTTTAAATTCGACGAATGTAATTGGTTAGTTGTAAGCTTCATTCGCGGTCGTATTTCGTAGTGGCGATGTCGTGGATGCAGTTTCTCTCTCTCTCTCTCTCTCTCTCTCTCTCTCTCTCTCTCTCTCTCTCTCTCTCTCTCTC
>NW_014577451.1:12300-13740 GCF_000485595.1 Priapulus caudatus
ACACACACACACACACACACACACACACACACACACACACACACACACACACCAGCAGTTTTTTGACTGCGGCCTGCTGCCTGCTCGCTGGTGTGGGGGCGGGAGGCGAAATTTTTTTCCCCACTTGAGTTCCGGACCCACCATAGATAGTGCTTTGTAATATATGGGTCTATATATATGGTTGGATTATAGTTAGTGTTAGGGTTCGGGTACGGGTTAGGGTTAGGGATAGGTGGTATTCATTTTACATTGTTGCTTCGAGGAAGTCGAGTGAATGGAGTGCGCTGATTGGCTGTGGTCCGGAACTCAAGTGGGGGGAAAATTTCGCGGGCGGGAGCGTGTGGGTGTGTTATGATCGTAACGCGGGTAGGGAACACCTGCTGTCGATTTCATTGCGTCGTTACGCACGCAAGTGCTGCTGCTACGCTGATAGGCGACGCAAGTGCTACTGCTAGGCTTGGTAATACATACACACAGTAGCGGCTTGTACACCGTCACTAACCACCTCGCAGGTGTGCGCCATGGTAGAGTCGCGGGTACGTGTGTATGCAGGTGCCTTCGTCTCGTAGATGGCAACGTATTATGTGCGCTCCGCTGTGGATTACGACGAACCCGTTACTTTGTCTACGGATTTAGATAAACACGGCCGGTGTTATTATGTCATTTTTTTCCCACAGCAACGAACGCAGGTCTACTGACGTAAGGCGAGCATATGTCCGCGCGCGGCGGCGGGTGGGGGAGGGGGTTTGTGTGCATATGTGCGCGCGCGGAGGGGTGAGGGGGGTATGTGTGCATAATGCATATGTGCGCGCGCGGATGGAGTGAGGGGGGTATGTGTGCATATGCATGCGCGCGCGATGAGGGGTGGGGGTATGTGTGCATATGTGCGCGCGCGATGAGGGTTGGGGGTGGTAGTATGTGTGCACTGTGCACAGTATGTGCCAGTGTTTGCGCGCGCGCGCGCGGTATTAGGGGGTCAGAGGGGAGGGAGCGTGTGAATACGTGAGTGAATAATGACGTGCGTGTACTTATTCATTCACGACACAATGTTCAGCCGGATAATCTCGCGGCGAGCCTAGTAATCATGACCTCATCATCTAAGTCACTGTGCCTCTCGTGTTTCAATGCCCCGAGGATCAACACCAACATACTTCTGAGCTTCATTCACTCTAGATACAATAATATAACCCAATAGGAGTAGGGTTAGGCCGCAAGAGTAGAGTTAGGGGGGTAAGAGTAGGGTAAGAGTAGGGTTAGAGGGTAAGAGTAGACTTAGGGGGTAAGAATAGGGTAAGAGTAGGGTTAGGGGGTAAGAGTAGGATTAGGGGGGTAAGAGTAGCGTTAGGGGGTAAGAGTAGAGTTAGGGGGGTAAGAGTAGGATTAGGGGGTAAAAGTAGGATTAGGGGGGTAAGAGTAGAGTTAGGGGGTAAGAGTAGAGTT
>NW_014577451.1:14158-30780 GCF_000485595.1 Priapulus caudatus
AAAAGGTCAACGTTTATGAAGGTCACCGTTTATAAAGGTCACCGTTTATAAAGGTCACCGTTTATAAAGGTCACCGTTTATAAAGGTCACCGTTTATGAAGGTCACCGTTTATAAAGGTCACCGTTTATAAAGGTCACCGTGTATAAAATGTCACCGTTTATAAATGTCACCGTTTAGGAAGGTCACCGTTTTTAAATGTCACCGTTTATGAAGGTCACCGTGTATAAAAATGTCACCGTTTATATAGGTCACCCACCGTTTATAGCAGGCTAGATGATTGATCGTGATTGGGATAGGCGATCTGATTATTTATTGCCCGTGTATTAGGTGAGAAATCCGCCTGGTAATGATGACCCGCGGTGTGTGTGTATATAGTCAGCCAGTCTGCAGGCGTTTGTGTGGCGGCGCCAGACGTTACAACTTACATGTATGCAGCGACCATATTTCTGTACATCTCCCGGCTATTCGCGCTCCTACACAGCTGCGTCCTCCTCCTCCTGCTCCTCCTCCTCCTAATCCTCCTCCCCCTCCTCTTTCTTCGTATAGTAACACAACGACGACATTTTCCGAGAAAATTCGCTTGGCGGAATACAGATGAAAGAATTAACCTATATAATCAGGAGTCTAATCAATATTGATAGACTCCTGATATAATGTAGGTACGCGGTTAAGATTTCCGGCACACAATTCTCCTCTGTGTACTTCGCCTTCCTCTAGTAGCTGATTGCGACGTGACATTTTTTTGACGCTCGTGGTCTCTCGTACACGCCTCCCCCACTGAGCTCTGGTCTGATTGACCGCGGGCCAAAGTAAGGTGCAGCCAGCCAACTCAATCAACTAAGCCGGATGCATTGTACGGCCGATTCGGGGGGGAAGTGGGCATGAAGTGAATTCCCATCCTGTGTGCGGGGAAGAGTCAGCCCCCACCGTAGTGTTGATGAACTCTGTGCTATGACGCCGTTTACTGCTACGTGTGTTATACAGGTACACTGCAGTGTGTTATACGGGTACACACTGCAGTGTGTTATACGGGTACACTGCAGTGTGTTATACGGGTACACGTACTGCAGTGTGTTATACGGGTACACTGCAGTGTGTTATACAGGTACACTGCAGTGTTATACAGGTACACGTACGCAGCTGTGTTATAGGCCGTACACTGCAGTGGCGTGTAACGGTACACTGCAGTGTGTATATACAGGTACACGCAGTGTATCGGAACGAGTGTGTTTATTACAAGGTACACTAGCAGTGTGTTATACGCGTACACTACTGCAGTGTGCTTATACGGTACCACTGCAGTGTGTTATTACGGGTACACTGCAGTATAGGTAAGCGTGCAGTGTTATACGGGTACACTGCAGTGTGTTATACAGGTACACTGCAGTGTGTTATACGGGTACACGTACTGCAGTGTGTGTTATCGGGTACACTGCGTGTGTGTATACGTGTCTGATTATATACGGGTCACCAGGGTATACGGCTGCAGTGTATAATTCTGTTGGGCGGCAGTTAGGTTGGTTGGCCGTAGCTTGTAAAATCATGCCGCCGTGACCAGAAGGTATATGTATCAGT
The DNA here is from genome assembly GCF_000485595.1 of Priapulus caudatus. Classification (NCBI taxonomy): domain Eukaryota; kingdom Metazoa; phylum Priapulida; class Priapulimorpha; order Priapulimorphida; family Priapulidae; genus Priapulus; species Priapulus caudatus. Next base: position 15,735 of record NW_014577451.1, read on the forward strand.
GTGAACGTGCGTCGCGTACGTGCGTGTACTTTGCGCGGTAAGACATTATGGCAGCTCGGCGTCGCGAAGAGGTGATAGAATGGAAAAAAAAGGAATGGAATGGGACAAAAGCTGAACTAGATGGGTTTTCGATGGTTCCAATAGGTTTATAGCTTACAGGCAAGTTTAGAAGGATCTCTTGTTGATAGAAGCAATGTGAATGTAAAAGAAATTGAATTTAGCGCGGATAAAGGGTCGAAATAAGCGCCAGTAAAGATTTTTATCCCTTTATATCGTTATATAGAAGTTATGCGGTAGCGTTTATCATTGACAGTTCGGTCTGGTTTTCTGATAGCTGGCCTTATCTGAGCTCACTGCTATTTCCCAGTGTGTAAACTTCTGTCTGTTCGTGTATTGAATTCTTCGGCGATAATATAAATAGTGACGAATGTTGTTTAGCTTGCGTCAATAGCTTCGCTGTATTACGCATTGAAAGCATTTTGGTCTTCGTGCGTTTTGTTATCTAGAGCGGTAGTCGATGTCACGTAAGCACCAAGAGTAGATAAATAACATTACTACTGTATCTTATCTACTCTTCGTAACACGTAGAAAAAGGACCTTTATTTATGTTAAAAATCTCCTAGAATGGAAACTCCGCCGCACCTCGATGGGTGTTTATTGATTTGAAGTCCAAGTATGCTCGTGCCAGTAGGCGCTGTTTGCGCCTCTATATGTGTATTATGTAGCGTGTGCAGTGTTTTATGCTCGCACCACATGATGTACGGGGGTGCGTGCGTGCGTGGTGGTGTGTGAGCGTGACGTGCGAGCGTCGGCTGGCGTTGCCGTGCTGTGCGTGTGCTGTGTGTGTGTGTTGTGGGTGTGCGGTGTGTGTGTGCCACTGTGTGTGTGCGCGTGCGTGTGCTATGTGTGCGTAAAAGTAGAGAGATAGGAGAGTGAGGGAGAGGTGTTGCGTGCGTTGCGTCGGCGTGCGTGCCGTGTGCGTGCGCGCGCGCCGTGTGTGTGTACATCGTAGTTGATGGAGACTGATCGAGCGGTTTAGCGCGGCTGATGAATATGCCCGCTTTCTGCCCCGCAGCCAGCCAGCCAGCCACAACTCTACACCTGTTCCCTATACTGTATACTACCTGTACCTACCTGTACGTCGTGTTGCCTTACAGCGGCTGCGTGGACCAGAGCTTGTGGCGCAGGGGATACCTAATGACGCGCTGGCTGTAACCTCCAACACGAGTTTTTGCTCGCTTGCGGAATAACTTCTCGTTTGTTGCACGGTATAATTTACGTGTAGCCGCGATTCGCCAAATGCAGCGCCATATCCGGCTCCTCGAGTTTTCACTTTAACCGTGGAGGCTATGTGGGTAGGGTCAGGAAGGGGAGGGAGAGAGGGTGAGAAGATGAGCGAGAGAAAGAGAGCAAGGGGTGTAGGATGGAGAACGGAGTAGGGGACAGAGATGCTTAGAGAGAGATGAGAGAGATAGAGAAGGGAGGGAGGGACGAGAGACGGAGAGGGAGAGAGAGAGAGAGAGAGAGAGAGAATGAGAGCGAGAGTGATATATAGAGAGAGAGCGAGAAAATGGAGAGGAGAGATGATTATGAAGATGTAGAGAGAGAGAGAGAGAGAGAGAGAGAGATGAGAGGAGACGAGAGAAGGAGAGAGGTTCGACATTCAGCGAGGTCTCTATGAGCATTCACGTTATCAATGAATTTCCACCATTCACGTGTATATAATTCATCTTTAGGCAGTTCACATATATCGCCCATTCTCTGCCTGAATGTGTGTTCTGGCAATGAACGAGATAAGAGCAGTCAGCGAGAAAGCAAGTAGATTCTTAATCTAGGGGAAGAGAATTTCTTTTTAAAGGGAGTCCAACGGACTCCTAGCTACCGTCAAAAAGAGGAGTGTCGGCGGCAAAATGATGGGAGTCCGCCAGTCTGAAGTTCAAATTAAGATAATTAACAACGCATGTGCTTATTATTTTTGAAGATTTCATGCGCGTTTGCACGTCTGCCAAATTTTCTCTGACATTTGCTGAAAATACGGTATTCCATGTAGGCGCTGCTCGGATATGAACTGATTCGAGTAATGGCAGAATTTTCAGGGAGTCACCGGACCTCTGCTAATATGTCAAATAGGGAGTCCGCAGTAAGATCACTGGGAGTATTTGACTTCCGGACTCGCAACTCCGTTAATTCGCCACGCTGGCTTAGAAGCAACTGCGTAGCAGTAGTCTGACAGGTAGATGCCAAATGAGCCTATATACTACATGCCACGTGAAAACATATAGCTTTTTACTCTCGTAGCAACTACACAGCTAGTATAGAGGGTTCCGCGACTTGGCACTAAAATATAGCATATTTACCTCAATATACGTGCCGCCGCCATACCGGTTCAAAAAGAGCAACATGTGTTGCGGTAATCTTGTTAGACTGGTAGACCCTTCCCAACCTCTCGGCCTTATTCTCGATGGGTAGGCTACATGCATCCAGCGAGTAACTAAGCCGGATGGTTGGTGTGTGTTTAGCTTGTGTTTGTGTTGGGGGGTGATTACCAGTCTACTGTAATCTGCGATCTGCAGCAATCACCGATTTACATTACGTCTAGTGTTATTAGTTGCCAATATAGAGTATATAGGCTTTAGCAGTAAGGTGGGATCGGCCAGTTCGGTATTCGACAGGCTTGTATCACGCGTCGGTTGGGTGCCCCGCCCTGAATGTTACAATGAGTTACACAGGTCAGGTTGCCAGGGCTTATTACGTCGCGGAGATTGCTACGCAACACATATGTTTATGGACTTGAGTTTGTTTAAATCGGCGAGATATCAGAAATTTCACCGATGTTTACTGCATATAGGCTATATCAAACGCGCCGTTTTAATAACATCTGGTGCTCAATCCATTTGCAAAGCTGTCTGAAGATCTCTGAAGTGTAGCGAGTTAGTTAGGACAAGCACTTTGATTCACTAGACAACGTAGCCAAAGCACGGCTAATGCTCGAGAAATTGCGTGCATTGGATCGACACCCTTACGAAGATGGAGGCGAAGCGACCAAAACTTTGCCATCACGTACTTATTAAAATTCGTGAATTGGACTACCAACATGTAGCCGAGTCGCATTTTATACTCTCAAGTAATTTCAGAACCACAAAAGCCTGGATGCTACGATCGCTGTCTGGGATTGGTATGTTAGTGGTATATCAGTCTACATCTATCAAGTGTGAACAGTGAGAAGTCCCCATCTACGTTATCCTGAGCGACGTGTTATGCACTCCCAGTTCTGTTATACATCTTCTCTATTTCGTGCATGAGTCACGAATGAGATAAATGGAAGGCATCATGTGCAGACACTGTAATGTAAAGGCCGGGCTTGGTATTCTTTCACATGTTGCTCGGTGCTATTTATGAGAGTACTATGCACGTGCAAGAGATAATCATCACTCCCCACATCAAACAGCTGCCTACTGGATTACCGGCGCTTACTGCATTATCGTTATATTAACTATTACAAGTGCTACAATGTGTAGCGGTCGGCTCTGTTTTTCTTGTGCACCGTTGAGTGGCGGGTACCTTGTTGTGTTGCCTGCAAGGACATCTTTTGAACCGGCATGTTACATGGTAATTATCGTCAATACTAGCGAAAGAGTCGTAGAGAAAACATTAAACATTGTTAAAGTAATACTATTTCGTGTTTATTCAGCATTGCTATATATTAGAAAATGCTCCAAGCGTCTGCTGGTCCGCCTGGTCTCTCGCACTTTACCTTGTGTTGTGATCACGCTATAGCAGTCCGAAAAAAGCTGGTATGGCTCTCGTCGATACCGATTCTGCTGAGTGACACACGCAGTGAGATGTTCGGCGTTGTGATGCATTTCCTTAATATCGGCGAATATAAAATGAGCGATAGTGTGCGTTGCGTCATGTACTTGGTCCATGGCCTGAACCTAGGTTTCTGATATCGTCATGGTCGTGGCGTTGCATTGTGTGGTAATATGAAAAATCGCTGGAACCCACTATAGGTATTGGGTATTGGTGGGCTGTATAATTTATAGGGATAGGTTATTAGTTGGCCTGATAATATATTAGGTATTGGGGTGGGTGAGGTGTATAGTGATAAGTTGTGGTACTGGTGATATATTAGCCTGGGCTATTGGTTGGAGTATTGGTTGGGGTCTGTATAGGGGGTACAGGTCCTTTTTATGGCTATTAGGTATTGGCGTGATTGGTGGGGTATAGGGTACTAGTATAGGTGGGCTATTGGTATGGGTATTGGTGGGGTATAGGGTGGTATAGGTGGACTATAGGTATGGGTGGGGTATAACGTAATATTTAGTATAGGTATTGTGGGTGGTTATAGGGTGCGTATAGGTGGACTATAGGTTTGGGATGGTGGCTGGGGATAGCGGTACTAGTTATAGTGTTGGCCTTACTTTGGTATGGGTATTGGTGGGGTATAGGGTGGTACAGGTGGACTATAGGTATTGGTGGGGTATAGGGTGGTATAGGTGGGCTATATATATAGGTATGGGTATTGGTGGGGTATAGGGTACTAGTATAGGTAAGCTATAGGTATGGGTATTTGTGGGGTATAGGGTGGTATAGGTTGGGTATATAGTGCTATAGATGGGCATCTCACAAAGCCCGGCAAATAGTAATGTAAATGTTTGATGCGTTATAGTCGGTGGCGTTTTTGGCGTGTCGCGGGCGCAATTTGATGGGCAAAGGCAGAGTTTATTGTTATTATTATTACGGATCGTCTAATGGCAGGCTATAATGTCGAAGGCCTTATGGTCCTCCCTGCCACGTACGCGATGAAAAAAAATGCGCGGGCGGTGTTTTCAACGCCGAAGTGTGCCGCCGTGTTGTTGCTTGTAGGTAGCCCTATATGACCTATGTGGATATCCACGAGCATACCTAGCAACAAGTCACCTTCTCGCTTCTCGCTACGTATAGCGAGAGCGTGCTAACGACGTGAAACAGTCGTGGAGCCTGGCCGGGTTAGAGCTTATGACACTTTGCTCCGTGAATCATACCTCGGAGTCTATCAAATATTGAGTATATGTTGATTAGACTCTCTCATGGATATAATGTCAAAACGTCGTGGAACTGTCGTGGGCGCGCCACGCCGCCGTTCTTGTGATTAATACGCCACTCTCGGTTGTTCTTTCTCACGAGTTCTTCCGTCGGGTTTTTTGCATAAGGAAAATGGTAACATAACTTATTCCCTGTGTTATAGTATTTGTTCCGTGTGTACACGAAGGTTGTCCTAACTATTTGCCCCCGTTTTGCACGCTGAGCAAGGTAGCTCGTTGATCTGTGATAGCGTGGGCCGGCCATAAAGGTGAGGTAATTATAGGGGGCCAGTACAGTGGAGTGATGAAAGGGGGAGCTTTACATAGATCAGCGCAAGAGGTGAATACCCTGAAGCTATGCGGTTAGTCAAGTCCGGAGCAGCGCCGAATATCGATTGCTTAGAATTGTTGTAGCGAGCCCGTGTGTTGCGTGCGAGCCCCGTCGGTCTATGGTATACACATGGTATGTCCGTAGTATACGTGTAGTAAATGTTAGTGTTTTCAATCGCTGGCTGCATTTAACAACTCTATCCTACACATGTTTTGTTTTATCGCCTAGTAATTAAAATAAAGCCATAGCTACTTCATTATTAATTATCTTTAATTATATGCACACAGGCAAAGTGAAAGCGAGATAGTTCAATTAAGCATTTAAGCACAAATGAGTATATTCATTTTTTAAATTGTATATCATGCAAAAGCAATTATTAAATCACATGATCCCACGATATATGTGGCGTTGCATCGTAATTTTAAATTATGCCACCTATTCACGACTGTGATTTCTAAAACACCTAGAAACAAACCGTATCATTTGACTGAGTGCATGCTCACGTGGTTTGACAGAATCGCGTGACATTTCAGCAAATGTCATAATTGCAGGAGTATGATCACAATATAGACATATCATCTTGATATCATGACACTTCTGATAATTATGTATCTTTCTGCACAATTACATAGCTCATCATCGTAGCGTCTCTACGAGTAAGCGTAATGTGCATAAAGTGTGAATTTGTTCACAATTTGGCGACATGCGGGCCATTACGGTCACTTAGGGAAGGCACCATGGCAACCCGATAATGAATTCACGAGTCGTACGTGTGAGAGAGTCAAGTGTTCGAAGTGGATCGCTATACAGTAAACACCGCATCAACGGTATGTTAGCCGGGAGGATGCAGGCACGTTGCTGTCGGTGCGTTTGATCATGGATGCATGCAGGTAGCGATACAGGTATCTGCATGTAGGTGTGCGATGGCTTCAGGAAGTGCTATATGGAAGTGTGAGCTGCATGCTGCGGATGAGAGCTGTTTTCATTTAGGCGTGGCAGCGGGATGCAGTAATACCAGTAGCGGTGTGGCAGAGCAATCCATAGATGTTTGCGGAAGGCTCCACGCAGTTGTATCCATGAGAAGAATACTGAAATATCCTTTTCGGTGTGAGCGTGGGTGAAGGAGGCTACGATCGATTATGCGAGGGGGAATGATGCTGAAATATACATAAATGTCAGAGGAGAGATCAAGTATAGCTTCCTTGAAGGTGCGGGCGGTGTGGGAATGAGGTTGCACGTAAATGAAGGGGCATGGATACTGCAATCTCTATGAAGGTATGGCGGAGGAATGAAAGTACCTCCTCGTGGTTACGGGTAAGTGATACTGAAATCTCTTTTTTTTTTAATATGTGGAAGAGAGATGACCAGAAGGTGGTGCAGATATAGAGAGGGGAGGCTGAAATATCCACACAACTGAGGAAGACATGATTAGAGAGGCTTATACATATATATATATACATACATGATACATGCGTAGATAATCACTAGTAATTAATCCTAATGGTGTTGGGAGGATAACTTTTATTACGCTTTCGACACAAGCAGATGTACATGAATGTACATAAATTAGTGTTGTCAATCGGTTGTAATTTCGTAATCGATCATCGGGTGGACCCAAGTAACCGATGATCACGCGGTTACAATCGGTTACTCGGGGTGTTGAATGCCTGCGTGTGCGTAACGTCGTGTGCATGTATGTGCTTGTTTATAGCCCTGTTTACTGTTTGTTTTGCACTGTTTACTACTGTGTTTATAATACATGTATGTTAATAAAGGATAACTTGTATAGTAGCGATGATATCTCTGATTCTCATCACTTTTTCGATTTTTTTTTTTTCTGATGAAATCGATTATGGATTTTGATAACAAAGCGCTTGGTTCGAGCCACTGTTCAACCGATGATCGAGTATAATCGATGATCGTGACATCACTAAGCGCTTGGTTCGAGCCACTGTTCAACCGATGATCGAGTATAATCGATGATCGTGACATCACTAACGTGAATACATGTAATATGACAGCTGTAGCAGGGTTGATGCTGAATGATACTGGCTTAGTGAATATCGTGGACGTGCTGGTTGCATCATGTCTTTGACGTCATCATGACGTCAGCCGCGGCTCACTACACATGTACGCGGGCAATCAAAACGCTCTGACAGTTCACATGTACCGTTATATGGAGAGATGAGCATGTACATGTACAAGTTGAAAATGGAAAATCGGTAAAATTTTGCCTACAACCTTGAGAACCAGTTGTTTTTAAATGTCTCCTTACGTCTCATTACACATATTTATTACACGTATCGTATTTATTACACACTGGTCAATACTGCCACTTGTTTAGTTGCTTACTTTTTTGCTGCCACTTTTTTGCTGCCACTTTGCTTAGACAAGGTGTGTAAACAATTTTTAAATTCATTTTCAGTCTTGCTGAAGGTTGAGGTCAGGAGAGATTTGAAATCATCTTTCCTGCCGGGCGTAGCTGATTAAAATTTAAAGCTGTTAATATAGAATAACTAGACCGACATTAATAATTAACTGCACTCCCGATACTTGTATGGCTAGCCAAATACAGTTGGTTTTGCTTCCAAGACCAAGTATTGATGAATTTTCTTTAAAACTGGCACATATGGCATTCTTTAATGTGATTTGTATTGATTAAGGCCCACTGTAAAGCTAACGTAGTTACAAGACAATTTTCCCGCTAGTCTTCATTTAATGCTTTTATGGGCAATTATGTATCACACGTAACGTTTAACAATGTAAGCTGCGAGTGGGTTTCAGTTGATAATCTCCTGATAATATCTAGAGGCCAGCCTTTACGATATTTAATACTGACTGAGTGGCTAGTTTCCGGGTATTATACATACCGAACGATGCTCACACAGTTAAATGTGTTCGACCAAAACAATCCCAAGACCACGTGACCATTAAAATGAGTTAATCGAAAATGCTTCAGTTTGATCAAACTTGTCAAATCGTGGTTCGTAGTGAATGTTTCTACCATACAGCGTCTTACAAGTTATATGTCAATTATCAAGAGCTAATAAATACCTTTTAATAATAAGGTATTGATTAGTATTTGGTCTTATATACGGCTGGCGTGTCTCCGTCACTCATCGAGCATTCAGCAGTCTCTATGCAGCATTCACGTTATCAATGAATTTCCACCATTCACTGTATATATATTCATTCTTTGGGCAGTTCACATATATCGCCATTCTCTGCCTGAACTGTGTGTTCTGCATGAACGAGATAAGAGCAGTCAGCGAGAAAAGAGTAGATCCTTAGTCAGGGGTAGGAATTATCTTTTGAACACGGGAGTCCAACGGACTTCCTAGCTACCCTCAAAAAGAGGGAGTCCGCGGCAAAATGAGGGAGTCCGCAGTCTGAAGTTCAAAATTAAAGATATTAACAACGCATGTGCTTATTATTTTGAAGATTCATGCGGTTGCACGTCTGCCAAATTTTCTCTGACATTTGCTGAAAAAATACGGTAATTCCATGAGACCGTGCTCTGGAATGAACTAGTTAGTATGACAGAATTTCCAGGGAGTCACACGGACTCCTTCATATATGTCAAATCAGGGAGTCCGACAGTAAATCAGGGAGTATTTGACTCCGGACTCGCAACTCGTTAATTTCGCACCCTGCTTATAGAACTGTACAGTAGTCTGACAGTAGATGCAAGATGCCTATACTACATGCCACGTGAAAACATATAGCTTTTACTCTCGTAGCAACCTACAGAGCTAGTATAGAGGGTTCCGCGACTTGGACTAAAAATAGCAATATTACCTACAATAGGTACACTGCAGTGTGTTATACGGGTACACTGCAATGTTATATACGGGTACACTGCAGTGTGTTATACGGGTACACTGCAGTGTATTTCTGTTGGGCGGCAGTTAGGTTGGTTGGCCCGTACTTGTACAATCTGCGCCGTGACCAGAAGGTATATGTATCAGTGTGAACGCATGCGTCGCATACGTGCGTGTACTTTGCGGGTAAGACATTATGGCACTCGGGTCTGCGAATAGTGAATAGAATGGAAAAAAAGGGAATGGAAGGGAAAAAAGTGACTAGATGGGGTTTCGATGGTTCCAATAGGCTTTATAGCTTACAGACAAGTTTAGAAGGGATCTTTTGTTGATAGAAGCAATGTGAATGTGAAAAGAATTGGAATTTAGGCGGATAAAGGGAGAAATAAGCGGCCAGTAAAGATTTTATATCCCCTTTATATCGTTATATAGAAAGTTATGCGGTAGCGTTTATCATTGACGTTCGTCTGGTTTTCTGATAGCTGGCTTATCTGAGCTCACTGCTACTTCCCAGTGTGTACACTTCTGTCTGTTCGTGTATTGAATTTCTTGGCGATAATATAAATAGTGACCGAATGTTTGTTTACTTGCGTCATAGTTCGCTGTATTACGCATTGAAAGCATTTTGGTCTCGTGGCGTTTTGTTATCTAGAGGCGGTATCCGAGTCACGTAACACCAAGAGTAGATAAATAACATTATCTACTTGTTATTTATCTACTCTTGGTAACACGTAGAAAGCGGGAACCTATATTTATGTTAAAAATCTCCTAGAATGGAAACTCCGCCGCACCTCGATGGGTGTTCTATGATTTGAAGTCCAAAGTATGCTCTGCCAGTAGGCGCTGGTTTGCGCTCTATTGTGTATTATGTAGCGTGTGCAGTGTTTATGCTCGCACCACATGATGTACGGGTGCGTGCGTGCGTGCGTGCGTGCGTGTGAGTGAGCGTGCGTGCGTGCGTGCGTGCGTGCGTGCGTGTGTGTGTGTGTGTGTGTGTGTGTGTGCGTGCGTGTGTGTGTGCGTGCGTGTGAGTGTGCGTGTGTGTGTGTGTGTGTGTGTGTGTGTGCGTGCGTGTGTGTGTGCCACTGTGTGTGTGCGTGCGTGTGTATTGTGTGCGTAAAAGAGAGAGATAGAGAGAGTGAGGGAGAGTGTGTGCGTGCGTGCGTGCGTGCGTGCGTGCTTGCGTGCGCGCGCGCGTGTGTGTGTACCATCGTGTTGATGGAGACTGATCGAGCGGTTTAGCGCGCTGATGAAATATGCCGTGCTTTCTCCCCCGCAGCCAGCCAGCCAGCCACACGTCTACACCTGTTCCCTATACCTGTATACTACCTGTACCTACCTGTACGTGTGTGCTTACAGCGGGCTGCGTGGACCAGCAGCTTGTGGCGCAGGGGATACCTAATGACGGTGCTGTAAACCTGCACAACGAGTTTTTGCTCGCTTGCGGAATAACTTCCTCGTTGTTGCACAGGTATATTCTACTGTAGCCGCATTCCGCCAAATCCACGCACTATCCGGCTCCTCGAGTTTTCACTTTTAACCGGTGAGAGGCATGTGGGGTAGGGGTCAGGGAAGGGGAGGGAGAGAGGGTGAGAGATAAATGAATAATGCACATTCATGAATTTAGCATGTACCGAGCATGTATGGCATCAAGAGCTATTAATACTATATTATTAGCTCTTGATGGCATGTATCTCGATTCTGGTCGTACGGAAGCGAGAGACGCACGTGTGTGTTGTGTGTGTGTGTGTGCATGTGTGTGGGTGTGTGTGTGTGTGCGTGTGCGTGTGTGGATTCGTGGTGTGTGTGGTGTATGGCGTGTGTGTGTGTGTGTGTGTGTGTGTATATATGTGTGTGTGTGTGCGTGCGGGCGGGCGTGCGTGCGTGCGTGCGTGCGTGCGGTGCACGTGTGCGTGTGTGTGGGTCCGTGTTGTGTGCGTGTGTGTGGTGTATGGTGTGTATGGTTCGTGATCGTTATATGGATAGTTAGTGATGGTGATATCGTTTCGTTGCAGATACTACATGTAAATAATTCGCAGCAACGATGAGCCACCAGTACTACGACGCGACGGCCAACTTTGAGAAGGGTCGGATCAAGCAGTTGCAGGAGGAGCGGATATACATACAGAAGAAGACCTTCACGAAATGGATGAACTCCTACCTCAACAAGGTACGATAGATGCCGGGGGGGCAGAGATGCCAACCACTACGATTTATCCGTATTTTATACGAATTTCGTTTGCATTTTGACCACTCCGACCAGTTTGCATACAACTACGATTTTTATTACGATCGAAAAAAACATCATTTTGGTGATATTTCAAGTGTTTTGTTTCAGTGTTACATTGATATAACATGATTGAAAATAACTACATGTATTTAGCAGCAAATATCAGTGTGAACTTATTGTCATTTTGGGTCCCAGAATGCAGGAAATTGCATCTCGGAATCAAAAATTTTCTTGGGGCATATATGCCCCGAACCCCCCTATAGCATACTCGGGTCACTGCGTGACTCTCGGACTACAGATTTCAGACATCCTCACTACAGTTTGCTCAGAAAAGTATTGGCATCTCTGCGGGGGTTAATAATGACAAATTGTGTCATTATTAACCCCTGATAGATGTAATGCTTCTATTCGGATTGTATCGCTGCTGCCGACGACTGGCAATTACGAAGCATCATTAACTGCTGCCATGTTTGTGTTAATTATGCATGAACTCGGTAGAAATCTCTCTATCGCACTCATTGTCCTTGGTGAAATATGCTATGTGTGAAAAGAGAGGTGTGTTTAAAAAACTTCTGGCAACATTTTCACTCTAACATAAAGTTTTCGTTCACATGTACTTTTGATTATATTTTGGCTGCATTATATTGACAATCACTATATGAGTAATAAGTTATTTGTATTAGTAAAAACAACAGGATAGGAATTACAAATAGGAATCGTATGCCTAGGACAGATCTAGACCTGCATGGTAAACCCTCCCCACATCACTTCATAGAGCAACGAAGGTCCCACTAATGCATTCACTGCTGTTCAAAAAATCCCACGCCTCGCCATTAATGAATTGACACAGTGGTGAGTGGACATGTAACCTTAGAACCTTCTATTTCTATTAGCTGTGTCTGCTCATCTCTCTTTTTCTCTCTCTCCCGCCTGCTGTCTTACATACACACATACATGTACCACAAGTTTTGGGAGCAAAAAGCTTTGTTATTGATCCACTTTTCTGCAATTTGAATAGCCGAGATCTTTGCGGTGATTCATAACCAAATAGCTGACATACTTGTCCGTACATTGTGCACCGCTCACTGGTCCCTTGCAGAATAAACTGAGATTTCCCACAGACCACATTATTGGAATCGCCAATTATTCCTTTGTTAGGAAGTGGGGCATACTTAAAACCGCATAAGTGTGTGAAAACAGCTGAACTGTGTTCTCATGTTATGGTTCACCATCTCTCTTGTGTAGTCGACTAACCCGCTCATTTGTCGTGTGTTACCACGTATACGTGACAGCGACTACAAATTGAATCGATTAAATTTAGCGCGCGCCTGGCCTGGACTAGTTTGATGTATAGGATCACCTTTGCAGTCTGTACGGAGTATATTTGTATTGTCTGCACTCACCCTCTTGGGTGCTGAATATGAAAGACGCTTGTACAGTTATTACCAAAATGTCATTTGTTTTCTGTTCTCGGCAGCTCCCGGTTTTCTATAGACTTATTGCGGTTCTGTGGTTACGTGATTGCATTGATGTATCTTATTGGGCGTACGTGCGTACAAATAGACTATTCTGTGCGCCTCTTTGTAAAGTGAAGCAGAAATGATGGGAAGCAGACAGAGGGGAGACTGAGAACACGACGGATTCACTGTTGACATCCACCTCACAGTGTTCGATGAGATATTCAGTATTCGTTGCCAAGCCAAGCTGGGTGTGCTGACCAGTGGGTTCGCATGTCCAGCGAAATTCTTAATCTTCAGCGAAAACCTAATTAGCCGTAATTTGCCATCAGCATTCATCGTAATCATTTCAGATGCCATGCATCCTTCCTCGCGTATCTGATGTGTAGCAATGACAGTATTTTGTTGAAGCGATATAGCTTTGGTTAGATGTAGGCGTACATATCTATATACAGATGTACTATATAAAGAGCTAATAATATCTTATAATGTATAATTAGCTCTTGACTATATGACTATATTTATATACTATATCTATATGATAATATGATATATATATATACTATATCTATATCTATATATACTATATCTATATCTATATATACTATATCTATATGATAATATGATCTATATCTATATACTATTGTGTACAGCAGGCGCCATATCTGGTGCGAACTTGGCAAGTGTTTATTTTTCACTTGTCGTTCTTTCATTTATTTGGCTATGCTGTGTGGGCAATACAAGGTTAGATCCATATAGGAAGTGTATAAACAACCGGATCCGGTTTCGGTATCCTGAAAACTAAACAACCGGCTCTCTTCTCTAAATGGCTAATTTTGTCACTATTTTATTTTTTATTATTTTTGGCTAATTTTATTTTATTTTAGAATTAGGGATAGGGTTAGGGTTAGGATTAGAGTTAGGGTTTGGGTTAGGGTTAGGGTTAGGGTCTATATTGCTGACTTTCAAGTTGGTTTCAGTGTCTCAATGGTAGAGCTTTCGCTTCATGAATCGTGATAGTAAGGGACCATGTTCGAACCCCATATGATGTTTTTATTTTCCTCTGCTTTCTGTATTTCTTTGTATTTTATTTGTTTCTGCATTTATTTGCTCCGTATTCATTTATTTGTTCTGTAACTTTTGTTTATGTTCGGAATTAAATATATTTCTTTATGTTTTGCATTAAAAATTGTCCTATTATATATTTGTCCTATTATGTTCGGAAACTGACCAATCAGAGAAGAGAGCCGGTTGTTTAGTTTTCAGGCCTCCGAAACCGGGTCCGGTCGTCTAGACACTACCGTATATTATTATTATATATATACCCGACTTTGCTCCATGTTTTCGTATAGCTTCTTGGAAACGTGTTGTCGTTAAGGGTATCCTAATATCTGGGATAACAAATCATAAATTAATTTAATCATGTAACGTGTTGACAGTTTCTGTGATAGCAGCAATGTGTACTTTTGGCAGAAATGTTTACTTAAAATATCTTAATGAGACCACACTTCGAAATATGCGTGGTTGATGTATTGAATAACGACGAGTTTGATACATGCATTTATGACGTGTTATTTTATGTGCCCAGCTGTAACATGGAACTAGTACCAAGACTACCCCGCATATAGCCTTGCATTGAGCAGGAACGAGAAGGAATTCTTAACGGGTGGTCAACAGGCCAATGTGTTTGGGGGTGGCATGCTATAACCTATATATCAATCAGGAGTGTATCAATACACTCCTGATTGATATATATTGATTGACACATATTGATACACTCCTGATTATATATATATATGTATATATATCAATAGCTAATAAACACCTTAGGTATTTATTAGCTCTTGATATATCTAGATCTGTATAACGGCTGCGATTTTCTGTAGTCAAGTATAAAGGTAGATATATGGCTGTGAAAGCTTTGGTACCGACCGGCAGGCTATGTGACATCAAATCCCAGATTTAATTGGAAGAGGAGTTATCCTTATGACCTGTGATTGTAACAGCGCGTTGTAGCAGTGAAACGGTAGCGACGTTTACTCCTCGCATTACAATATGTTGTCGGATAGGATCAGTACTAGAATGTAATTGGCGTGGGACTGGTTTTCTAGCTGTGTGTGTGTGTGTGTGTGTGTGTGTGTGTG
>NW_014577451.1:34350-48195 GCF_000485595.1 Priapulus caudatus
AAACTATAAGATGACGTTACTGTGCGCAAGTCTGGTACTAATGTGCTTGTGTGTGTGTGTGCGTTTGTACAGGCCGGCCTGGAAGTGAACGATCTCTTCAAGGACCTGGCGGATGGTCGGATGCTGCTGAAGCTGCTAGAAATCATCTCTGGCGATCGCATCGGGAAGCCCAACCGTGGCCACCTACGCGTGCATAAGATCGAAAACCTTAACAAGAGTCTCAACTATCTATCGACGAAGGTAATGCAGATATCCGTCTCATAGTTTTACGCACTGTTTCTAGACAGTTTTGCGGGTATTTGCTCGCACGGATAAGCAAATAAGCATATATCAGTTGCAATCATTTCGATAGGTAAACCAATAACCCCTGTCTTTGGACCGATGTGCTTTAGGTCTGCAAAGAATGTGTGAAATAGCTTTATCGTAGCTGTTGTATGATGCATACTTTTTATTGCGTATACTTCAGCAGCATTTATGACTTTATATGAGCGATGATGTGTGTTTACTGTCTGGCTGCAAGCATTGTGTAACTAACGTGTCGTAAATAACAAAGCTTTCAAACCATCCAATAAAAAACTGAAAACAACCACTACAATCAGTGATATCGTACATGCCCTGTTGATGTCGCACGCAAAACGCTTGAATTAAATTGGGCTTCGATTTGGAATTCTTGTTCTGAACAAACAAGGTTATTGGTTTATCATAGGGTTTCTTACCTTTTATCTAAGTGTGTGTGCGTGTAGGCGTGCGCGCGCGTCCGTGTGAGCGTGCGTGACGGTGCGTGAGTGTGCGCGTAGGCGTGCGTGCATGTGCTTGCGTTTGTTTAGAGAAATCTCGATATCTCATACTCTGTCCAGTTTGTGAATGAGAATACAGTTTAAATGCGCCATAATTGCGAGTACCAATCTATAAGCATTAACTGTACGATCGATTTGCGTGTATAGTGCGTTGGCTGCATTGTATGTATGTTGGTGGGGTGATTGCTGTGTGCAGCTCTCTGTAAGTGACCTCCCCTTCCCCCGTCTTTCTCCCTAGTCGCCAGGGCAGGTAAGAAGCATTCTCAAATAAATAGGTCTCGTGATACGCCGCTATACACATGCTGCGAAGCAGGAAACCGCGAAAAACTGTTATTCGGTCGAATTCGGGTAAATGGTCTTGTTCTGACGTACCGTCGTCACAAAGAAGGTAGTATTCGTAATTTCGTAGTAGCCGGTGCGGAGGGACTTCTTCTTTATAGAGGTAAACAGTGCGGTTGTGTGAGGTTATCATCGCAGAGGTCAGCAACGAAACGACGGTCAACAAACGGATTGCGACCGGTCACTAATAGCGTACTCAGTATAGTATCGTTAGAGAAAGAGCGAGAATGAGAGAGAGGGGGGAAAGCGCGGCGTTGAAATCGCGATTTTACTATACACGTGAAAAACTGGTACAACAACCCGAAAAAGCCGAAGTAAATCGGCCGGGTTTTGTTCGCACGTGATCAGCGCAAGCTTCAAGCTTGTTTTACCATCCGGCCCTTTTAGCCATTGCGGAAATTGACTGTCAATCTCGTGTGGCTTAGCAAGTTGAGATATGCTGACGAGGGATTCGCTTCAGCGAATACATACATGCATACATATACTCACTGCGTCCGGCTTGGGCGCTTGCGTGTTCGGCGTGGATATTTGTGGGGGAGGCAGGAGGGGGGAGGGGGAGCGATTCGTCATGACCGGGTCTTTATGGCACATCCCACCCATCCCCCGGGGGCCTGGCCCGACCCACGCGATATGAGCGATTGTTTTATTATACACGCGTGTCGTGATAAGCCATCAGACAGCAACGTTGAGCAACCATGCTCAATGCTTCCTTTTGCTCCCGCTAGTTTGTGGAAGAGGGGGAGGCTGCATGCGCAACAATGGCAGTCATCCCAACATCCGAGTGGCTCCGATGATTAATTATGCACGATCTGCGATGCTGTCATCTGGCACAGATGGTGTCTGACAGAAGGGGAGGAGAGGGTTAAAAACTTAAAGGGCACCGTGTAATACTAGGCGACCAGTGATATTGTTAAAGGGATACATTACTCGAGGTTCTTGGGATATTTTCAGTTAAAATAGGTTAAAATTACGCTACATAAAAAGTTTTATGGTTCAATATTCATTAGAAATATTTTTTTTTAATGTTTTTAAACTGACGGCTATGTATACGGTTGTTTACAACGACGATGGCGCGACTACGCGACCAGCAATATATTTATTGTTAACGTTAGTCGCACGCCAAGAAGCCATCATGTGGCTTCCAGGCAGAAATATATATAGATTGCGATGACATACTAGATCTAGGATATGTCGTGTGTCTTGGCTGTTTTGATGCAATTGCCAAAGCAATCGGGGCAAATAGCATCTATTCCTTAATCGCTGCAAAAACTGCGGTTATAATTTCCCCCGAGGAGAATGCACATGATGTTTCCCAATCCGGTATCTCGAGTGCTTCAGTGTTGCTGTGACCCATGAGGACTTGAGATGGTTTTTCCGAGATGGGACTCCGCACACGTCACCGATACATGTGAACTGGAGCGTGTGGTTTAGAAGAGGCGTGCACGCACACATGCACACGCGCTCGCTCGCACGCACGCACGCACGCACGCACGCACACACACAACACACACACACACACACACACACATCGGTAAACTATATGCGTGCGTGCATGTTTGCGTGCGTGCATGTTTGCGTACTTGCGTTTGAGCGCGCCTGCTTGCCAGCGTGCGTGCCTGCTTATGCGTGCGTGCGCGCGCGCGTGCGTACGTGCGTGCGTACTTTCTTGGGCACGTTCTTGTGATGCGCGCACGTAGGAGTTTCTTACGCCGTAATGCAGTCGAGGTGCAGTTTATTGAGGTATATCTGACAGGTGTTTATTGCCCCAGGACTGTTTCATCATTCGCTGCATGTCATTGATACCCGGTGCATCTACTAATAAAACTCCCTGGCTCACACCTGTGCCAATTTGGCCGCCGGGAAGGCAATGATTACCTCGAAGACAATGGTCGGGGTAGCGTCGAGGCACGAACATATAGGCACGAACAATAGGCTGAACGTTCTAATCATCTGCTATATGTCTAATCAAACAAAATCAACGTGCTTAAAGCTGTTGCATAGAAAGCTTTGTGTCTGTGCGTGTGCGTGTACGTGTGCGTGTGCGTGCGCGTGTGCGCGTGTGCGTGTGCGCGTGTGCGCGTGTGCGCGCGTGTGTGTGTGTGCGTGTGCGTGCGTGTGTGTGTGTATGTGTGAGAGTGTGTGTGTGTAAGAGAGAGAGAGAGAGCGAGAGCGCGCGAGGGAGCGAGAGGGAGAGATTTTGTTGAATCATGCTCGCAAACCAGTTTTATAATGATGACAGGAAGTGCAGTTTAGACCACAATGCGATAAACTTGTAGATGTTATGCACGTGTTGCGTGTAAATGTTATACACACACACACTCTTATATAACAATCATAAGACCACTCATTGCTTCACAGGTGTTCTGGTGAAAGACTGCGCAGACATTTTTTTCACATGAAGCAACTGTATTGCAAATAGTAGAGGCATGCCCGTTTGATAACATTGCTACTTTTGTATTTGCGATTCGACTGAACAAACAAAATATGAAGCAGTATGTAAAGGCTTTTCATGGGCTTATCATTGGATTTATTTCTATCGTGCTCAGTGAATTCACTAGTAGTTCGTCTGCTGAGAGATTTAGATGGTTTAGATGATATAGATGTGCTACACATGCGTCTAAACAGAGGAATTGCTCCGACCTGTGATTGGAGGATAAAAATAGACCCCGCCCACTCCCGCCGCATACGCTATATGCTATGACCGGTAGGAACGTGTACTAACTATCATATGGAGCGAACGATTTGAGGTACATTTCTATAAATTTTAGCTATTATAGACACATGTCTTAGCCTTAATCTCTGTGAATTTTGAGTCTATTGAAGCACGATTAATCTAATTAAATTAATTAGCAAATATGCACGCGCGGTATAGCTCATACAAATATGCACGCGCGGCTATGACCGGTGAAACGAAACGTCACGAATTTTATTTTTATCCTCCAAAAATGGAAAAGTGGGCGGGGTCTATTTTTATCCTCCAATCACAGGTCGGAGCAATTCCTCTGTTTAGACGTATGTGTTGCTACTGCGGCTAGGCACCCGATATTCTCAGGAATGAATGGTATGTCCCCTCGACGCAGGCCCACCGTGTGAACTACAATAAAAGTCGGCTTCAAGATCCACCGTATCAGTCATTCATGAAGCTATTAACGTTTTTTAAAGCAACAGTGGATCTCAGCAGCCATTTAAAAAAATGGGATTTGCCTGTACATAATGATATTGTTCTTAAACCAGTTGCATGGTTCTTAAACCAGTTCAAAGTTCTGAGTTCAAACACCTGATGGGTGTGGGAACTGCCATTTCGGGTTGGGTTCAGTTGTAAATTTACAGAAATCGGCTTTTTTGATTTGCTCATTTTCTTTTTTACCATTTTGCTTGTTGTATAGATAAAAAGAAGATAATTTGATATATTTATTAATATTACAAGATCAGAGAGCCTCCAAAAACGTTAGGAACATCTATATTATAAAAAACACATTTGCTCATATGAGTCACAATTATTCATCTAATTAATTTTCCACGCCTTTTAAATTCACTTAATGTCAATTTTGTTGGAGACAATTGTCTCGAAACACTAGATAATAGAAGCTAATGTAATAGCTTATCTGACACGTTAACAAAGAACATATCTTATGTAAGTGTGGAATATCAGATAGGCAAGTTACTAAGAATCAGCGTGATCGGCAATATAATGTCTTAATTGATTGATTCTTAATTAATAAACCATCATGTAATCTGGACATTGACCAGTACCCTTGTCAGATATGCTTATAATATACAGTAAATATATAAATTTCACGTAACCACTGTTATTATTATCTAAAAAAAAAAAAATCCCAGTAGCATTTCCTCCTCTGACAGGGGTTTTCAATTTGATCGTCCGCAGTGAATAAAATATATTGCTTGTGTAAATCCATTCATTACATGCGTTAATTCATCATTTATTTATAATAATATTGAGAGCTTTTACTTGTTGATTATGCTGTAAAATTTCATGCGTGGAAAATTGATTGCACGGTGTTGTGTTTCTCACCGTTATATACTATTACATTATTCTTGCTAATGGTAGTTTAATTGTTCTGGAGTTCACTCGAGGTGCCTGCATGGCTCTGCGGTCCTGTCGCCCGCGGTGTCTGTTCACCCAGCAGGGCTGCGAGTTTGCATGTTTTTTTGGTGATAGCGAAGAATGGTTCATGGAATGACAGAATGTGGTGGTAGCTGAGGTTAACAATCTCTTTATCATTTGCAGTGATTGGCCGTTTGTATTTCATTCTAATTTGGTTTGTAAAACGTCGGTTACTCTCTCTCTCTCTCGCTTTCTCTCTCTCTCTCTCTCTCTCTCTCTCTCTCTCTCTCTCTCTCTCTCTCTCTCTCTCTCTTCGTTCTCGTTCTCGCTGTCTCTGTCTATCTCTCTCTCCTCCTCCTTCTCTCACGGCGCGCGAAGCTTTTACTTCTCGCTCCCTCTCCTATGCACTGGTGATCTATTTCATGGTCACGTTCTCTCTCGCTCTTTCATTGTTCAGGTGACACACTCGTAAATAACTCTCTTGCTAGCTGACACTCTATCGGATGCACACAATCCATCAAGCTACGAATCATAGTCTCCCTTAGTTCTTCCTTAAGTCTCCCTTAGTCTTCTTAGTTGAGTGTGTTAGCGTTCGTTTTGGACCAACGACACCGTAATCGTGGCGGCCACAGCGCGAACGACGATCACTTCATTGATAAGCATTGTGTTTTAGGTGCGATTAGAGAGCATAGGTGCGGAGGACATCGTCGATGGCAACCCGACGCTCATCCTCGGTCTCATCTGGACCGTCATTCTTAGGTTCCAGATTCAGGAGATCGAGGTTGTCATGGTGAGTGAGGCTGCCGAAGCCGTCACGGCGCTCGCAGGTTGAGCGCGTTTATTACAGGTGTTACTAGGCCGGTCCGTCCAGGTGGGGTGAGGCGCACAGGTAAGCTGCATGCTTTACGTGATTACAGGTGTGGGCGACAGTAGCGTAGCGAGCTGCACTCACTAATACCTTGACTAACTAATCTCTTCTGTTCTGATTCCGGCTGTCCAGTTTGCTGCTCCGTCAGCATTGCAGGACTTACAGGAAGCTGTGCGATGCGACCAGCAGGAGGCCTGCAGCTGCAGTATCTACCACGCAAACACAGACAGCCGTCCGTATACACTGCTGTGCAGCATACACTGCTGTGCAGCATACACTGCTGTGCAGTATACACCGCTGTGCAGCATACACTGCTGTGCAGCATACACTGCTGTGCAGCATACACTGCTGTGCAGCATACACTGCTGTGCAGTATACACTGCTGTGCGGTATACGCTGCCGTGCAGTATACACTGCTGTGCAGTATACAATGCGGTCGTCGGTGTGTGTTTGTACCGGGGGGGGGGGGCACTAACAACGCGCCGCATGCTGCGACACTAACCGCGCTCGTTGCATGGATTCTTGCATGGTCGATGCGCGCGTTCAGACACGCTTGGAGAACATCAGCGCCGAGGACGTGCTCGACGAGAACCCGACGATTATTTTGGGCCTGATATGGACGACTATCCTGCGATTCCAGATCGAGGGAATCCAGGACAGCATGGTAAGATTTGCGACGATCTGCAACGAGATACGTTGGCGAGGTCAGTGCAGCCGAGTGTGAATGCTGCCGTGGGTTATACGCACGCGTAAAATGAGTTGTGAGTCGGTGGATTAAAAATCGATATACGGGTAAGAAATTGAGGTGATCGAGGGAAAGACGCGTAAACAGGATTGCACTTGTCAATTGACGCATGCATTATTAAAACGCTACCGGAGCTGATTCTTGGAAACAAATACACGTGATCGGTCCGGGAAGGCTAATCAGTGACATGATTTCTGAATGTTTTATCACTGCGCGCAAAATAATGAATATAAAAAATAAAAAATGGCAACGCAAACATGGTAGCGGCGTATTGTCGATCATGATATTGATGATCAATCCATGTATCAATAGCGCGAGGCGCTCCGAAAGGAGTTACCACCTGGCTTGACCCTTGCTGACCTTGGACTCACCGATGAACTTCTGGAAGAATTGCGGGTATGAACCGAAACACTAGTGTAGAATGTTTGGTTCTGTCGCCGACGTGTCGTCTGGGGGATTCCCCCGTCCGTTGGAAACCTGGAGTCTTGTCGCTACGTGTGTGAAATCGACCGTAGATGGAAGAACTCTCTGTGTGCGCTTCAGAAAGGTCTTCTGTAGAAATCTCCTGGCTGTGTCACGTACCGGACCGCAGCCGAGCGTCTGCTGCTTTGTCCTGTTTGCCACGCTGGCTGGTAGCTGTGACACTTGTCACCTCAGTGTGAGTTGTCTGCTTGTTAGCCACCCAGGGGTCGTTAGATGACGTCAGTGTCAATGTCAAGTGTAGTATTGTATCATCCACGTCTTAAGGCATACGTGTTGTATCTCTGTTATTAGTTCGCTGGGTAGATGCAAACATTATTGTGTCATAGTTTTATGTTACTTTTGTTCTTTTGTTGTTGTTGTTGTTTTTTGCTTTCGTAATCTGTTGCTTGTATAGTTTCAATTTTTGTTTAGTAATTATTTTGATGTTTTTTTTTATTTTCTCAGCTTGAAACTGTCATTTAATTATTAATTCAACCAGTTTTGTTAATTACTTTCAATTTTGTCATTAAGATATTAATTGTATTTGGTGACAGAATACCGTTTTCATGATTTTCTCCCCATTTTTTATTAATTTGTTTTTGTATGCATGATGGACAGACTTTAACACTTGAGCAATAATTTTGTAGTGATAATTATTATTTTATAATTTTATAATTTTCTCTTATTTTCGAATTATTTATTTTCGTATATTGTGGAGTAAGTGTAAGGACACTGTACCTGCCACCAAGTACCTTCCCTCACTGACATTCACTGTCGAGGCATTCTCCTGCATGTTTTATGATTCCCTCTACCTTCTCTATGCTCCGCGTCGCTAGCGAGCGTACCCCGGACTGTTCGACGTCGTCGGCGCCGCCCTCCCGGCCGACTTCGGACCGGACACGAGACTCGGCGACCTTCCTCAAGAGCTCACTCTCCGGGACCTCGGCGTGAAACCCGGGAACCTTCCCCCGGGAGCGTCCCCGACGACGACCCTCGCCGAGCTCCCGCCCGACCTCACGCTCCGGGGTCTCGGGTTCGGCGCGGCCGACATGCCGGAAGTTCGCGACCGCATCGGCTGGGCTCAGCAGATCCGCCACGGCGTGATCTACCGCGACGCGACCCCCGCCGACCTCTCCGCGTCGACGCGTCTCACCGAGCTGCCACGCGACATGACGGTGCGCGACCTCGGGGTCGCGGCGGCCGAGCGCGTCCCGGAGAACGTGCCGCCGGACACGCCGCTGGGAGAGCTCCCGGGGAAGCTGACGCTGCACGCGCTGGGGGTCGGGGACGCGGACGCGCGCGCCGTCAGGGACGCGGCGACCAGGAACTACCAGCTGCGCCACGCGCCCGTCTTCGTCGACGTCACCCCGGGCGACCTCTCGCCGGCGACGTCTGTCGCCGACCTCCCGCCCGAACTCACGCTGGAGGACCTCGGATGCGCGCAGGAGATTTTCTCCCTCAAGGGCTTCTCGCCCGAGGATACTCTCGGGTGCCTCCCGAGTGACGTCACGGTGGGGGACCTGGGATTCGCACGAAAGGAGGACGTCCCCGCGCTGCGCGAGCGCGTGAACAAGAACTACGCGCTGCGGCGCAATCCGGCGCACGCGAACGCAATCCGCGCAGACGTGACCCCCGACGCGCCGCTGCGCCGCCTCCGACCCGACATGACCCTCGCCGACCTTGGACTCTCCGACGCCGACGTCGCTGCCCTTGGGCTTCCCGAGGGTACCTCCTCCCGGACGCGACTCGAGCAGATGCCGGAGGAGGCGACTCTCCGGAGTCTCGGGTTCGCCGAGGCCGACATGCCCGCGTTGAGAGAGGCGGCGAATCGCGCCTACCTCGCGCGCTGCGGCCTGCTGTACAGGAACGTCGTCCCCGCAAACCTCGGCCCGGAGACCTCGATGAAGGAGATGCCGCAGGAGATGACGCTGCGAGAGCTGGGGGTCACCGAGGCGGACGCGAACAGAAAGGTCAACCTCGACCGACCCGTCGCCGAGCTTCCTCCGCAGATGAAGATGAAGGACGTCGGCGTGACGACGAAGACGCGCGTGGGGTCGGTGCGGGAGCACGCCGTGCACGCTCAGCGGCTGACGCACGGGCCGCTGCACTGGGACGTGCTCCCCGTCGAGATGCACGCCTCGACGGAACTTCGCGAGCTCCCGCGCGACATGACCCTACGCGACCTCGGCGTCACGCAGGCGCAGCTGCCGCGGGAGGTGCCCGTCGACACGCCGCTCTCCCGCCTCCCCGCGCACCTCACTCTCGGGAGCCTCGACTTCGCCGACGAGGACATGCCGCGGCTGCGGCAGGCGGCCAATCGCAACTACCAGCGGCGGCGCGGCCCGACGGAGGTCACCGCGGCGACGCGACTCGACGCGCTGCCGACGGATCTCACGCTCGCTCAGCTGGGGGTCTCCGACGACGCCCTCGCGCGTCTCTCGAGCTGGGTGACGAGGGACACCACCCTCGGCGACCTCCGCGGGCATCTGACCTTGGCCGACCTTGGGGTCGCGGAGGACGAGGCGGCGCTGGAGAGGGTTCGGCGGCTGGTGAGGCCCGAGGTGCACGGTGGCGCCACCACGCTGATGTACAAAGGCGTGCCGGTGAGCGCGGACATGCGCGTCGTCGACCTACCCCCGGGGCTCACGCTCGAGGATTTGGGGGTGGATAGTCGCCGCCTGGAGAAATACTACGTACGTGAGCATGTCGTCGGTCCCTCTTCGTTCGTGTCCTTGTCTGTCGCTTGTGTGTGCGCGCGTGCCACCGCGAGCAGCGTGGCGGGCGCGCGTCCTGGTCGATTCAACGTCGAAGGTAAAAAAAAAAGTTGGCGCTTTCCGTTCCGGAAACGCTTTGGAGGAGAGCGCGGTCGAATCGGCACGACTGTTTTGCCGGAAGGAAGGAACGGAAGGAAGGAAGGAGCGGGGGCGGAAGGAAACAGCGGGGGGCGCTTGTCTGGCTGCGTTTATGTACGGGTTGCGTCACGTCTGTGTTATAAAAAAACCTGTTTTCTCTTTGTGAGAGTTGTCACATGGCGGATTCAGTCTGGCCTACACGCTATTTTTTTACTGTCTACTTTACATACGAAACTCGTTGCTATCTGCTAACGTGTGGGCGGGCACCGATGAGTTAAGGGGTCAGTTGCCGCCGCGACCCGTATGCCATGCACAGTATTAACATGAGCTTTGTGCCGTGAAGGCCGCGAAAAGAAAGATACCGTCAACTACTACTCTGGCCGAGATGGGCATATCCGGGGATAAGCTACAGCAGTTACTGGTAGGTACATTAGTCTACTTCTAGCGTAGATTTCTCGAGTATGTTTTCTTTAGACGAAGCTGTCTTTCTCTTTTTTTTTTAGGAAAACTCACATGTTTACGTTCGTGTATAATCAATTGCAGTGTACGCCACTGCAGTGTATACTTACTTATACAGCATGCCCGTCTGTGATTTGTTCGCCTGTTGTGTATTTTATCCCAGCCTCTTCCATTCCATTTGTTTATCCGTGCAGCTTCGTTGTCAGCATCATTTGCTGTGCGTGTTGAATTACTGCTCTTTAGATTCTTTGTCGCACACTCTGCTTACTACTTCCTGCACTCTGCTTAGTGTACACTTATTATCAATGTGTTCTAACTGGTAATTGCCTTTCTTAGAATAGGTACCTCTAATCATATTGTTTTGAAGAAGAATTTTTTCATTTTTCTGCTTTTTATAGACACATTGCATTAAACGCATGAGCTTGCTTTGCCTTTCTCCAGTGTTTCGATACTCACTATTTTCTATACTCGCTCGATAAATTTAACTTCGCTTGGCATGATAATCGTTTTACTCATTTATTTATTTATTTTTATTATAAAATATTAATTTCAAAAGGCTAATATGAATATATATTATATATATATATATATACATAATATATATATATATATATATCTGCATACGTATATAAAAAACATTGATGTTATTAGTTGTGCTTGTAGCTCTTGTCGAAATGCATGATCAGGGCTACTGATCCATGTATTCACAAGCAAGAACAAGGTATGAAGTCATATACCAAGACACCTAATAGCATCAATCGTTTTTATCAGTATACTGCTTCGCTCGCCTTACAGCTGTGCCTTCCCCCCACCCCCGCAGCTCACACACCCGGGCCTCTTCCAAGCAGACGACGACGTCGCCAACCTTCTCCCTGCCGACCTGAGCCCTCTAACGCCGGCGTGCCACCTCCCGCACGAGATGACCCTCGGTGACCTCTGGGTCGCGGAGCTCCGCCTCCCCGCGCGCACGACCCGCGCCACGACCCTCGGCGCGCTGCCGCGTCACGTGACGCTGCACGCGCTCGGTTTCGCCGACGCCGACGTCGCCGCGGCGAAGGACGCCGTCCACAGGTGGCGCCACGTGCGGTGCGGGCCGCTGTACCGCGACGCGATGCCCGCTGCGATCGGCGCGGCGACGGCGCTGCGCGAGCTTCCGGCGGACATGACAGTGGAAGACCTCGGGGTTGCCGCCGCGTGTCTCCCGCGCGGCGTCGCTGCGGACGCGCGCTTGTCGTCGCTGCCGCGCGACCTCGTCCTCGCCGACCTCGGCTTTGCAGACGGAGACGTGAGGAGGCTGAGGGACGCGGCGAACAGGAGCTACCAGCTGCGACACCGGCGGCTTTACGTCGATGTCACGCCGGCGGATTTCAGCATCGAGACGACGTTGCGCGAGTTGCCGCGGGAACTCACTCTGGGAGAGCTGGGGGTCGGCGCCAGCCACGTCCCGCAGGGAGCCTCCTTGGATACGACTTTGAAGGAACTTCCGGCGGAGTTGACGATGCGCGGGCTGGGATTCGAGGACGCGGATGTGCCGGCATTGCGGGATCGGATTAATCAGCGTTGTGCACTGCACCACAGTCCCGTTAACGGACGAGCGATTCCCGTGGACGCTACGGCTGATCTCCAGATTTGCAATCTGCCTCGCGACATGACGTTGCAAGATCTAGGAATCACCGAGGAGCAGGTTCCGGAAGGCCTCACGATTCGCACTCCGGTGGGAAGTCTTCCGCAGCATGTCACTCTCAGAGATCTCGGATACACGGATGCTGACATCGCGGAGTTAGTCCACCGAGCCAATAAGGCTTACCAGAAGAATCGCGGAAATGTCTACAGCAATGTTTTGCCGAGGGACCTGAGTGTTCACACAGCACTGAATGATCTCCCATCGGAGCTAACACTAAGGCAGATTGGTTTGACTGAAGCTCAAGTAGATAGGAAATTCTCGGTAGACAAACCGCTGAGTCAGTTGCCCCAAAATCTGACGTTGACACAATTGGGTGCTCAGGCCAATAACATCTCTGGCATAGCAGCACGGATTATACACAGTTGCCAGGCAATCCATGGTCCGATCTACTGGGACGTCATGCCCATCGAGTTGTCTCCGGAAACAACGCTGAACGCACTGCCACAAGACATGACTCTTGGGGATCTTGGTGTGAGAAGAGAGCACTTTCTGCCGGGTTCTGTCGAGAGCACGAGCATTTCGGAGCTCGATGGAGAGATCACGCTCCAACGACTTGGCTTCACGGAAGCGGACATGATGCTGCTGAGGCAACGCGCCAACCAGAACTACCAGCTGCGCAGGGGTCCACTAGACATAACTAGCAGCACTTTCATACGAAACCTACCGGAACACCTAACGCTCGGAGAATTGGGATCGTCGCGAGACGCCATGCTACTCTTACTACCCTCGTGGGTCACGGAAAACACCGCCCTTTACGAACTGCCGGCCGACCTTGGGGAGCTGACCTTGGCTGACCTTGGCATCGAGAGTGGGGCCGCGCTGGAGAGGGTTGCGCGAGCGGTCAAGCCCGCGCTGCACGCGCGCGACCGCGAGGCCGTGTTTTACGGCGGCACGAGGATTCACTCGGACATGAGCGTCGCTGACCTTCCCGCTGACCTTACCCTTGAGATGCTGGGTGTGGATGTGTCCGCGGTGGCCAAATATTATGTAAGCAGATCCATCAATGCACACACGTATCGTCGCATCTACGTCGGTTTTGTCAACAAATTTTCTCGCTGGATGAATTTCTTTTATTTTACTAGAGGAATGCACCAAGAATGCTCCTTTAAGTACGTCATCGTATGTTTTATCGGTCATTTGAAACGGGGGAAGTTCTAATGTCTGTTTAGATTTTTTTAAGTGTGTAATTATGTGTTATCTAGTTGTGAAAGGTATTTTGAATAAACGCTACTGCTTTGTTGTTTGTGTTTTGTCTCCCGAGAAGGCAGCGGAGAAAAGAGTGCCCACGCACACCACGTTGGCCGAATTGGGTATTACTGCCGAACGAATACAACAACTGATGGTACGTTTTCGTAATTTAACCTGCCTAAAAAAATACCCGCCCTAAACAATACAAACAGACTCGTTGACGGGTATTGCAGTCAACATGGTAGCCAAGATAATCAGCGATCGATTAACATAATTGTTGCTAATCGTGTATAAAATTGCCCGTTGGATGTTTCTGATATTGTTTACGATGTGCTGTCGACGTCTAGAGAATCGTGTATAATATTGCCAGTTGGACGACACGGGG
>NW_014577451.1:48744-54516 GCF_000485595.1 Priapulus caudatus
GATCACGCCGGAGCGTATCTGATGTTGTTTACGTTGCGCCGACCTCCAGGGGAAAAATAAAGTTTTTTTCACGGGAGCTCTTTTTCAAGTCTGGAAAAAATTGCTCTCACCAAAAATGTTACGGGAGCTATTTTGAGCCTCACGGGAGCGATTTCGGTGGTTTGAAGAGCGAATCGCTCATCGCTCCCGTGTATTTTTTACCCTGGTGACCTCTAGCTCGCGCGTCCCGACCTGTTTGAATCGCACGAAGCGGTCGTCGTCTCTGACCTCCAACCCGACACGCAAGCCAACCTCCTGCCGCGCTACGTAACGCTGCGAGACCTCGGAGTCACCGCCGCGCACCTACCAGATGGCGCCACGCTGGACACGCGGGCGAGCGACCTGCCTCGCGACGTCACGCTGCGCTTGCTGGGGCTCGCCGAGGCGGAGACGGCGGTGAGCGAGGCGGTGAGACGCGCGTCTCGCGTGAGGCACGGCGCGCTGTACCGAGACGCTCTGCCGGCCTCGCTGAGCGCCGACACCGCGCTCGCGGCGTTCCCCGCCGACATGACTCTCGGTGACCTCGGCCTCGACCTCGCAGCGGGCGTCTCGCCCGAGACGCTACTCAGCAGCCTGCCCGCCGGCGCGAGACTCCGAGACCTCGGCGTCTCGCCGGAAGACGTGCGGATGCTGCGCGACCGCGCCAACCGCAACTACCAGATGCGGCACGCGGCCGTCGCCGCGGCAACGGGAGAGCTGATGCTCTGGGACGTACTCCCCGTGAGCCTGCGCGAGGACACACTTTTGAGCGAGCTGCCACGCGACATGACCTTGAACGACCTCGGCATCGCGCAGCGGATGCTGCCGCGCGACGTCTCCGCCGACACCTGCTTGTCTCGCCTCCCCGCCGGGCTCGCGGTCTCGAGTCTCGGGTTCCGCGCGGAGGACATCGCCGCGCTGCGCCGCGACGCCAACGCCAACTACCAGCTGCGCCGCGGGCCCGCGGCGACGGTTACCGCGGCGACGAGCGTCGACTCGCTGCCGCAGGAGATGACGCTGGCGGAGCTCGGGGTGACGGGGGAGGGGTTGGCACACTTGCCGGCGTGGGCGGGGGCGGAGACGCGTCTGTATGAGCTGCCGGGGTATCTCACCCTAGCGGAGCTAAGCCTGCGTGACGAGGCGTCCCTGAGCGCCGCGCGCCGTGCGCTCGACCCCGCCGCCGCCACCGCCACGGAAAACGCCGCCGTCGTTCTATGCAACGGCGTCGTCTTGTCGCCGGAGACCAGGTTTGCCGAGTTGCCACCAGAGGTCACTCTGCGGACGCTCGGGGTCGAGGATCGGGAGTTGGCGCGGTTCGTCGTGGTATGTAAAAAAATCGTTTTTTCGTTTGGCGGTGGTTAGTACGAGGGTTTCGCAGTGATGGCTGATGCTGAAACGCAGAGGTAGGTGGAGCATGTTGTTATTGTTGTTAACACTGGGCTTGTGCATGGTGTGTGACTAAACATTTCAGCGCAGCGAGCAAGGTATCTGGGTAGATTGGTAAACACAGGTAAGGATCAGCGATAATATTAATACATGATTGTGTATTATGCATGGCGTTAAAGCGTATGGAAAGCATTTTCTACCAAAAAGCATAAAACCTAGTTTTAGACCTTAAAACCGGGTTTTAAGGTATTAAAACCCGGTTTTAAGGTATAAAACTAGGTTTTAAGGTCTAAAACCCGGATTTAAGGTCTTAATACCTATGTATTATGCATGACGTTAAAGCCTGCCATTCATTTCTTGTAGAGATAGATTTACAACGTTGGACAAAAATCCATTGTGACTAAACGTGGTGGAGTTGAGATAATAAGCTGTTCTGAACTCTTTCGAAAATTGGATCATAGATAGGGGATTATTTAACAAAGCGAAGTTTGCACACTATAATTATTATTATTCACATAATATTATTAGTCAAAATTTTTTCCAAGCGTATCATGAATGCTTCCATAATAAGATGTTATTTCCGTATCGACATCTGTTTAAAACGTCATTTTGAAATTGCAGGATGAGGAAGATGAGACCAGTGAGAGGAAGAGTGCGAAGGAAGCTCTGCTACTCTGGTGCAAACGAAGAACGGACGGGTACGTGTGTTCGCCTGTAGTCATCTCTAGTAGAAAAAAAATTTGCATAAAGGTGCAAACGAAGAACGGACGGGTACGTGTGTTCGCCTGTAGTCGTCTCTAGTAGAAAAAAAATTTGCATAAAGGTGCAAACGAACGGACGGGCATGTGCACGTCCCTCTATTTTCTCAAGAGTCTCTAATAGAAAAAAGCTTGTGCACTTTCCGGAAGTCCACGCAATCCGGCTGCCGCCAAAATTTGGGAGTGATCGGATTTTCTCTGCTTCCGACTGCGCACCGTCACGCGATATCACCGGCTGTGATCGATGTGCGGAGAAAAATCAACGAGCGTCAACAAGCGGCTTCATGATTTACGAGCTGTCTCGCGAATGCCTCTCGTTAGGGTTCTCCCAGTAAACCAGGAGAAACTCGAGAATCGTGAATCTAGAGCAGCGGTGCAGCTGGCGTCCATGCAGCGAGACACGCCCCCGAACTCCGTCCGTCGTTTGTCGGCATCATTCTCTCGCTGTTTTTTTTTGCGTGATTCGTTACTCGTACTCTTATGATTCGTCTTCCCTTTAACTTCCGTCTCATCTGCTAGCGTCGCACACGAGTCTAATACCCCGTACAGACTACGAATTTGATATGGTATTAAACCGCAAATGAAGCAGGGCTAACTTAGTCCGGGTTAAGATAGCCCGCTTGTGTGTGTGTCTGTACACAACAAGAAGCGTGCTAAAGTTCGTAGTCTGTACGGGGTATAAAGCAGTGTCGTTGGCAGCCAGCGAGACACGCCCCAAACCCCAAAATCTTCCTTTCGCGGTTCTTTCGCGTGATTCGGACTCCCGTTAGCTTCCCCTCTCGGCTTCCACGCTTGCCGCTAACGCAAACCAACGCCACGCATGCATGCGGATTTTTCTGCTGCTGTTGGTTGGGAAATAAAAAAAGTCGGGGCCGGGGAATGTGGGCTATGCTGGCTGATAAGCGAACAATGTGGTTGATTTCTTTTGAAGTGTTTACTCAAATATTCATGCGCGGGTGCAGTCGTGCGTCTACGCTTTTGCGCGGGTGCATGATATGTGCGTCGGCTTGCGCTTGTTGGCATATAAATGTGCATGTGCATGCATGTTTGAGCCTACGTGTGCATATATGCTTGCTAATATGTTCGTACCTGCGCACTGGGTGTTCATCCGTGCGCTTGTCTACGAACTTGCGCGCGTGTATGACGCATATGTTTGCGTCTGTGTGTACGCACACGCGTGCGTGCATGCTCCGGCGTGCGTGCCCTCCGGATCCATTCATGGCTTACCGTATTTGCTCGTGTATATAAGTCGCACTCCTGATTTTTTTTTTATATTAAAGTTATGTACAAAAAAGTGCGCTTATACACGAGTAAATACGGTACCCGCGTGCGTGTGCGTAGGAAACTACGCGCATGTGTTCATTGCCTGCAGATACGCTGACGATGTTTACGATCCTCACTCTCGTTCTCCTTCATCGTTTGACAGCCCATGTAAATGTTACGCGCGCAGACATAGTAGAGGACGGACTGCCTGATATGCAATACTCGTTCTTACTTACTTACTTACAAGTTACTTACTTATACTTACTTACTTACTTACTTACTTACTTACTTACTTACTTACTTACTTACTTACTTAGGCCCTTAAGCCCCATGAGGAGCATAGGCCATCGACGACGCTCCACGACGCTCCGCCAGCGCACTCGACCCTGGGGGGCCTGGGCTGTTTTTTCCATCTCCCTCCAGGAGTGACCGCTTCTCTGCATTTCTGCCTGGGTGTCTCTACGCCACGTGTTTCTTGGCCTTCCATTCCCCTCTTCCTCTTTCCCTGTGGATTCCAGGTCAAGGCTTGTCTGGTGATGTTACTGGCAGGCTTCCTGAGGGAGTGTCCAATCCAGCTCCACTTCAGTTCAGTTCACTCGTTCAGTTGTGCAATAACTCCGAGCTGATCCCTGCTATTGTGTGGAGACGCATGGATAGATAAAACACAGCAAAGATTCTGTTGT
Source organism: Priapulus caudatus (assembly GCF_000485595.1). Classification (NCBI taxonomy): domain Eukaryota; kingdom Metazoa; phylum Priapulida; class Priapulimorpha; order Priapulimorphida; family Priapulidae; genus Priapulus; species Priapulus caudatus. Next base: position 52,853 of record NW_014577451.1, read on the forward strand.
AATCGAATTCACGCGAGTTAATTGAGACGGAAACGAGTACTGACGACCTTATTAAGATGAAATCCTATTCCTTTTTATTTGCAAATTTGGTACAAAATAGTGAGGCGTTATGGAATTAGCATTTATGTAGGGTTGATGAGTAGGTTAGAAGGACATGAATAGACATTTTCTCCCGTATAAGTAAGACCATGTGAATCTTTACACCTCTATTAAACCATGGTAACCCTATCAGGTCCTCCTCAACACCTTTGAGTGGAGATAGAAGCTAATGATTCGAACGCTTTTATTTACGCTGGTTTTGTTTCATGTTTTTAATTTATTTGTTTTGGATTCATATGGTTTTGATTCATTGGTTTTGATCAGGTTTCTATGTTGTCATAGTGCAAATGTTAACGTAGGCTCAGTTCTAGATGCTTTCAGTGAATTAAAACAAACAACAGGAGGATGGCTTCGGGGGGCATTGACTCTTCTGATTCCGCTGCACTCTTTCTGATTAATCTTGCAAGAAAATCAATTCTCTTCACATTTTACAGCTTAACTTTCACGAGGAATTGCATTACTGTATACATCGTTTATGATTTCATCTGGTAGCATGCTATAGGAGTTATAGTCATGCGATGGGTTGGTGTGTGTAAGTTCCCATCCAGTGCCATAGCTCTAATTCTGTCTAATTGTTATCACACACAGTATTCGTTCTCACTGTTAACTTGGTTTGTCCCGTTAATGTGTTTCGGATTTCGTTTGGATAACAAATTAGCGACGGCTTCTTTGAGGCGAAATCACGATTTCCGTTCGAAAATAGAGCTGAAAGAATGTTTTATTTCACGTTAGCTGATGTATGTTTTCCGATGGACGCAGGCAGCTGTGCCCCCACACAGTCTCAGGTATCGGTAAAATGCTGGAGCCTTTGCGACAAGCAAGTGACGGAGTGTGGGCGTAGTGTGGGCTTAGTACTCTAGGCAGCTAGGCCACTCATTAGTTGATATGAAAACATGGCAATAATGTCAACAGCATCATTAACAAAGGCTGACCCTCGTTGCTCAGCTACTGAAAGCAGAGCCATAATCTATTATTAGAAAAATGTGTTGGTACAGGCTTTCTGGTTATTTGGCTTAATTAATATGCTGGCTGTCTAGGTTGGCGTATTGCTGTATTTTTATTTTTTCTGATGTGTTTGTCTGTGTGTGTGTGTGCGTGCGTGCGTGCGTGCGTGCGTGCGCGCGTGCGTGTGTGTAGTTGTTGATATGGTTTAGTTGTAGTTGTTGATATGGTTGCTACTGCTACTGCTGCTGTTCCTTTGTGTGGGGTGCATGTCTTACCCGGCCTACGTGGTATTGATGGCTCTCAGTAATTTTACAACATTGTCTGCTCCACTATCTCTAGCGTTTGTTCTCGGCACTGACAATGCGTACATGCAGTAGAAAGCGAGTGGGTTGGGGGAAGATCTTGGGTTATGTAGCTCCATGAAATCTCATTACTCCCGCCGGTTTGTCAACATCGATCCGCAAGCAATTGTTTTAGTTTCTTTACATGAAGGATTCGATTACTCCGAGAGCGATGTAAAGGCGGCGGCTAACGATTCGATCTGGTAGCTGTGCAGATAGCAAGCCAGTGCCCTTTCCCACAGTATATCTGGATCTCCTTACGTACTACAGATTCCACAT
>NW_014577451.1:56344-66700 GCF_000485595.1 Priapulus caudatus
CCAAACTGAGCCCAAGCTGTCACCAAACATTAATAAACATTACATGCATGTTTGAATATGTTGTCGGTTAACCTGTGAGCATGAATTAAGGGCATTGAAACCCATTCCATCCGCCAGCTGCCGCTGAAGTTTGTAATCTCGCAGTCTCTTGGACTGGAACGATGAACCACATGATAAGTTCTCATTATACAGTATGTAACCGTGTATGTAGTCACCTGTCAACACTAATAGAGAAAAACTGGTCGCGTACATAATTTATTCCAGTACAGGTGCAGAAGAACTTAGCCATGTAGACTAAACACATTTTACAGCCTGTGTTACAAACGCCCAAGTTAAAATTTAATTCTTATTAAAGTTTTTATTAATTTATTTATTACATTTAACTTAAATGCTACCCCGATCCACTTGACTATCACATTCATTTTAGCCAGGTTACTCATTACATTTATATAACGTAGAAGAATGGAGAAATCAGAAAGAGGTTTTGAGAAAGAAGATGGAAGAATTTGGTAAAATGTGGAGTGGGCAACTGTACGTGAGCAGAGTGAAAGCGGGGATAACAGCCATGAAGTTGGGGAATATAGCACGCAGAGGGCGTGAAAGAAAGGAATGGAATATCAGACATCAGCAAACTCGTTGTTCTCAAGCTAAATAGAAACTGTGCTAATACTACAATGCCAACAAACACACAATTTCACTAAAACCATGCTTTCATGCACCATGATCTCCTTACTCGCGAGTGCAAACACACTTTGGCCAATTAATAATTTAAGTGGCAATTAATCTCATTAGGCTTCTTTTTTTTTCTTCACCCGCCTTCGTTAATTCGTTGAGGGATGCGCGCGCACCAACGACAAGATCTAGACTCTGCCGAGCACGCTCTTTCTGTTTGACGCCTCCGGTTTTGCAAAATCGGAAAAAAAAAGTTATTAGCATGGCTCACGCGAAGCCATTCGATTTCCGTCAGCAATTAGAAAACAGCGTGAGCAAAGTACGTCGTTGCCGCGACAACTAAACAGGTTACATGCAGTCGGAGGCGGTCAGGATAGGGGATGTGAAGGGGTTAGTTTTCATCATAGGAGAGGTGACGATGAAGAAGAGGAGGATGTGAAGGGGTTAGTGTTCATCATAGGAGAGGTGACGATGAAGAAGAGGGGGATGTGAAGGCGTTTAGTGTTCATCCTAGGGAGAGGTGACCAATGAAGAAGAGGGGATGTGGAATGCGTTGGTACAGAAGGTGGTCAGTGATAGAGGATGTGAAGGGGTTAGTGTTCATCATAGGAGAGGTGACGATGAAGAAGAGGGGGATGTGGAATCGGTGGTACAGAAGGTGGTCAGGATAGGGGGATGTGAAGGGGTTAGTGTTCATCATAGGAGAGGTGACGATGAAGAAGAGGGGGATGTGGAATCGTTGGTACAGAAGGTGGTCAGGATAAGGGGGATGTGGCAGGCGGTTAGTGTTCATCATAGAGAGGTGACGATGAAGAAAGAGGGGGATGTGGAATCCGGTGGTACAGAAGGTGGTCAGGATAGGGGGATGTGCACGGGGTTAGTGTTCATCATCAGAGAGGTGACGATGAAGAGAGGAGGATGTGGAATCGGTGGTAAAGAAGGTGGTCAGGAATAGGGGATGTGAAGGGGTTAGTGTTATCATAGGAGAGGTGACGATGAAGAAGAGGAGGCTGCAGTGGGATATGTAAGTATGTAAGTACAGAAACGTCACACCTTTGTTAACCTAACACTAGTTAACTTGATGATGACCTGATGCAACCTTCGCTGATGCTGTCCCGCCGTCCTCGAAATCACACCTGTCTGAAACCGGCACCGTTCATGCACTATAATCTCACGCGACAATCCTCATTTCTCCATGGTTCGCACAGTTCTTGAAAAGTCCTTGAATTTCATGAAAATGTCCTTGCATTTTTTGAAAGAGTCCTTGCCTGTAATAAAAAGAAATTTTGTGCCATCAATAATGTGCAAACCTCAATAAAAATTGTGTTTTTTCATTGTTGTTTTTGTTTTTTTTGCTGTTGACAACACGTAATATAAAATTTTACGTATTGTGGGCCGGCGAGCGACTACCACTCGCGTTCATTTTACATACGGCCGATAAAATGTCCTTGAAAAGTCCTTGAAAGTCAGTCTTGTACGAACCATGTTCTCGCTCGATCATTTTCGCAGTTCTACAACGACGTGGAGGACGCAGAGCTGTGGATGCGCGAGCGCATGCCTCTCGCAGGCAACGACGTACTTTGCTCACGCTGTTTTCTAATTGCTGACGGAAATCGAATGGCTTCGCGATGAGCCGAGCTAATACCTTGTTTTCAGATTTTGCAAACCCCGGAGGCGTCAACAGAAGAGCGTGCTCGGCAGTAGTCTAGATCTTGTCGTTGGTGCGCGCAATTCCTCAACGAATTAACGAAGCAGTGAAAGAAAAAATTGCCTAATAGATTAATTGCCACTTAATTATTAATTGGCCAAAGTGTGTTTGCACTCGGAGTAAGGAGATCATGGTGCATGAAAGCATGGTTTTAGTGAAATTTGTGTTTGTTGGCATTGTACGATTAGCACAGTTTCTATTTAGCTTGAGAACAACGAGTTTTTGTGATGTCTGATATTCCCATTCCTTTCTTTCACTCCCTCTCGGTGCTATATTTCCCCACACTTCATGGCTGTTATCCTCCTTTCACTCTGCTCACGTACAGTTGCCCACTCCACATTTTACCAAATTCTTCCCATCTCTTTCTCAAAACCTCTTTCTGATTTCTCCATTCTTTCTACCGTCATATAAAGTAATGGAGTAACCTGGCTAAAATGAATGTGATAGTCAAGTGGATCGGGGTAGCATTTAAGTTAAATGCTAATAAATAAATTAATAAAACTTTAATAAGAATTAAATTTCAACTTGTGCGTTTGTAACACAGGCTGTAAAATGTGTTTAGTCTACATGGCTAAGTTCTTCTGCACCTGTACTGGAATAAATTATGTACGCGGACCAGTTTTTCTCTATTAGTGTTGGATAGGTGACTATATACAGGGGACTGGGTGATTGCCAACGGCCACACACGGTTTTACATACTGTATAATGAGAACTTATCATGTGTTCATCATTCCAGTCACAAGAACTGCGAGATTACAAACTTCAGCGGCAGCTGGCGGGATGGAATGGGTTTCAATGCCCTTATTCATGCTCACAGGTAAACCGACAACATATTCAAACATGCATGTAATGGTTTATTAAAGTTTGGTGACAGCTTGGCTCAGTTTGGCTCAGACATATTCTTAGTACGGCTTAAATATTCTGCTTTTTTTTATTCATAAATATCAATGTCGATCTGTTTATCTGGAATCGAATTTTGTCTGAATATGTTAGTGTTATGAAAATTTCAATTTAGTAAATTCCTTTTTTTAAGCTTGTGTAAAACACGCACTGGTAGATGCATAGTCGTCATGAGCGCTAATTAGCAAGATAATTATCATTGCTCCACCGCTTCTATTGTGTAATATATCGGGCATCGTTTCTAAACCTGCACGAAATTAGCTAGAATGGGAAAGTTGACAGATGTATGTTCCGGAACTTTCTATTCTAGACCCGACCTGATCGCATATGAAAGGCTCAACCCAGATGAGCACATTCACAATTTGAACCAGGCGTTCGACATCGGTGAAAAGGAACTGGGTATTCCCAGACTGCTTGATGCCGAGGGTAAGAGAGTTCACACTTCATATTTGTTTTGATAATTACGTAATAATGTTTTTTTTTTGTCAGTATCTACCTCATGTTGTTGGTTCTAGAACTTGTTGGACCAGAGTCAGTTAACAACGTTCGTTTGTTTCACACGATCAAAAATCTAATTTTTAGTATATATTTATAGTAATTCTAGTATAACAAATTTATATATTTAATAGTATCAAATTTCACAATCTCGTGACATGTTCCTTGTAACAGTTGGTGTAACGTGCTTGCTTGCTTGCTGCAGAATGGAATGACATATCGTGTGTCGTAGAGACTTTTATGGTATAAAACCACTTTTCCTCGTCCCCAATTTATCGGCTCTAGATTAGAACTTGTGGCACCAGGGAGTCAGTTAACAACGTTTGTCTCATTATAATCTTGTGACATGTGCCTTGTGAGAGTTGGTGTAACATGCTTGCCTGCTTGCTGAAGAATAGAACGAGATATCATCAAGAGCTAATAATTAACTTACAATAATTAGCTCAGAATAATTAGGTATTATTAGCTCTCGATATCATGTCATACAGGCCATTATGTCACATGAGCCTTGTGAGAGTTGGTGTAACGTGTTTGTCTGCTTGCTGCAGAATAGAATGACATATCATGTCATTGAAGCCTTTATAGTATATAGCAACTCTCCCCTTATGTTTAGATGTGGACGTTAAGCGGCCTGACGAGAAGTCTATCATGACCTATGTTGCCTCGTACTATCACACTTTCGCCAAGCTGAGAGATGAGGCAACCAGCGGCAGACGAATCGCAAAGGTAAGCTAGCATGCATGTGTGCGACAATGCTGCCCTGAAGATATTTATTTAAAAAAAACAAATATTTAGGTGAATCTGTGCACTAATATTTCCCACAACAGCACAACAATTTAGTAGTAAATACAATATAGCAGTAACTCGCTCTGTGATCAAATTCCAGGTTATTTCGATTGAAACGACATTCTTCAAATAAATGCTGTCATGATGACTAACAGTAAATAATGTTTGAGCTAAATGCACACATTGCGAGTACGTTTTCATGCGTTAGCATTTCAAATCGCCATCTTATCGTTTCAAATTGCCACTAATTTTAAAAACTCGTGCACAAAATCGCTCGCTCAAGTAAATCGTACCGTTGTTACGATACGGGTTCGCGCTGTATGTAAAGCACTCACCTGCGCCATTACTGTGCCAACGCGTCCGCACCCAAAGCATTGACACACAAACAAATCAAATACATAAACATATATATATAACTACCACAAACATCTATATCAATCTATTGCCAATTACAGTAATTCTGTGATACATTAACATAAATTGTGTACGATAGGTGGCCACCTTCACAAATGAATTATACCCTTGCCAGCATACATACTATCAGCTTCCGCCGCCTCGCCTCACTTCCCGTCGGCCTGTCTTCTTTTCCCTCGCTTCCCGTTTGCCTGTCTCCTTTCTTCTTCCTCCCTATGCCTACGCCATTACCCCGCAAAGCTTGCTGCTGCCGCGTTGACACCCCGTGCATATCTTACTCAGTTCGCTGACGTCCCGTGCACATCTTACTGTCATCATACTGTTATCGTACTGAATCTCACTGTGCACATCACACGACAGTTTTCCACACGCACTGTCGCCCCATTAGCACTGCGTGTATGTCTCTCTTCGTTTTCGGCCCGCACCGCTGCCACGCTAACACTGCGTGTAAACCTCTTCGTTTTCGGCCCGCACCGCTGCCACGCTAACACTGCGTGTAAATCTCTCTTCGTTTCCGACACGCGTCCACACTCAGCCGGTGTCACTCGCAGGAGAGCGCAAAACTTGTTCCCTGAACTTTTCTGATCTCCGCATGCCCCCCACTCGCCAATCGCATACATGCTTAGCGCTACTGGCCAATCCTGGCCGGACACGCCGATCACCGGACAATCACCACGCGAATATCCCTCCGCGCGTAACAACCGTAAACACTGTCATTGCCCCCCTCCCCCCTCGTCTTTAACTTTCTTACTACATAGCTAACCGTTGCTGTGCGTCCTCCGCAGATTGTCAAGTTCATGATGGAGTGTGACAAACAGAAGGATGACTACGAGAAAATGAGCTCAGACCTCATCCTCTGGGTTCAGCAGAAGGTGGCTCTGCTTAACGATAGACGCTTCCCCAACAGCATGGAAGGCATCCAGCAGGAGCTTGTCGCCTTCAAGGAGTACAGAACCGTAGAGAAACCACCAAAGTGAGTTCCACTGTGGCGCGGGGTTCTGTGCTTCTATCGCACAGGCTCTATTACTTCTGATTTAGTTAACGATTTTGATTTTGATCGCGTTGTGCAGGGATGAGGGATGTGGAAATCGGTGTTGAAAACATCAGCCCATCCCTCCGTCCAGGACTCGTAACTTTTGGGCAGGATCAGCTACTTCTTTTCGTAAATTTTCCTATGGGTTTAAAATCAGGACAGGGTGGGTATTGAAAACTGATTTTTCAAAGACTGACTTCACTTTGATATGGAAAAACAGTTTTGCTTGCTATAATCAAGCTTCTGCGATTAAGCCCCCCTAATGAAAATCAGTTTGGAACTTACTCGTCGACACCTTGGCAAACGACTGACGATTCGTTGCAGATTCAAGCAGAAGGGAGACCTCGAGGTGAATCTCTTCAACCTGCAGACGAAGCTGAAGTCGGAGGGAAGGAAGCCGTATATGCCGCCGGAGAGGATGCTCGTGAGCGACATCGAGAGGGCGTGGGAGGAGCTGGAGAAGGCTGAGCACGCCCGCGAGCTCGCACTAAGGGAGGAGCTGCAAAGGTGAGAAGGAAGAGGAGATCGGGAGATGATAAAGAAGAGCCGAACTGATGCGGCGAAACAGACAAAGCGCGTAAGCGTTGGGTAGACTGATGAATAAAAGGGGAGGAAAGAGGAAGGAAAAAAGGGAAGTAGGCTATGATGAAAGAAAGTTGGGGGCAGAGACACGATGACTCCAGTTTGGAGCAGACAGATAGAACAGAAAAAGGTTAGATCAGTCAATTTTGGTGCAGAGGTGAGAAGAAGAAGAAGATCAGGAGGTGATAAGGAAGAGCCAAGCTGGCAGATGTCACAGATAAAGCGCGTAAACGTTGGGTAGACTGATAGGATGAAAGAAAGTTGGGGGTAGAGACACGGTGGCTTAATTTTGGGGCAGACACATAGAATAGAAAAAGGTTGCGGCAGACAGATTGGATAGAAAAAGGTTGGGGCAGACAGATAGAATAGAAAAAGGCTGGGGCAGACAGATAGAATAGAAAAAGGCTGGGGCAGACAGATAGAATAGAAAAAGGTTGGGGTAGACAAGTAGAATAGAAAAAGGTTGGGGCAGACAGGTAGAATAGAAAAAGGTTGCAGCTGACAGATAGAATAGAAAAAGGCTAGGGCAGACAGATAGAACAGAAAAAGGCTGGGGCAGACAGATAGAATAGAAAAAGATATGGGGCCGACAAGATAGAATCGAAAAAAGTTGGGGCAGATAGTTTTGGTGTCCAGGAAGACCTACTTGCAGGTGGTGCAACGATTATGATATTCATTAAAATAATAATTAATCAATTAAGATAATATTCAACAAATTATGCTTTGGCACTACAGGCAAGAGCGCTTGGAGCAGCTGGCCGAGAAGTTTGAGCGCAAGGCTGGCTTGCGTGAGAGCTGGCTACAGGACATGAACCTGGTGTTGGACGACATGAACATAGGTACCAGCGCGAGCCAGGTGGAACTAGCCGCCAAGCGTCACGAAACCATCACAACGGAGGTGCTTGCCAGGGTAAGCAGACGCCTCTCTGAGATTCTTGTAAGACACGTGATGTGATTATGATCTTCACTTAATCTCTAATGTTGTCAGGCGGGTGTACACTCGGCATTGAAAACACATTTAGAGACAGGATCTGTGATAATTGGCTATATATATTGGCTATGATTGATTGATTATGATTGATGATTGAATGATTGAATGAGTGAATGATGATTATATTGGATGATTGACAAGTTGATGTTGAAGGGTAGTGTAAAATTTCACTTGTTTATCCACTTAGTGAATATACTTCTGCTTACCAAAACACTATGCATCTTACTAGTGTGAACTTTATTGGTGTAATAATTTTTCTTTGAACGTATATATATATTTTACAGAAAGATCGATTCCACCTTCTTACAAATATGGCCAAAGAACTGATTCAGGCTAACTTTCATGGCTCGGACAAAATCAAGTTGAAGTAAGTAACACGTTTTCGCAGCAAGTAAATGTATTATTGGCACCCCTCATCTCATCATTGAAAAACTACAAGCATTAAATTTTCCTTAATTATCCTTGTTAGTTAGTTATGCTTATCACATTATAATTGAAATAAACATCGGCTATTGTAATTAAAAGAATAATTCTTTGGTGGGTGAAATCTAATAATTCCTTGGTGGTTGGTGTAAGTAACAACGGTCACAGATCTGTTGGTGTGTGGTTGGCTGCTGACGCATCTCTCCTTAGGCCACAATTAAAAAAATCATTGTTTGTCCTCACCCAACCCAGGCTGAAAAGTTTGGGTAGGTAGGTAGGCTTTTTTTTGACGGAGGTCTTTTTACATATTCAGCATGGTGTCTACATGCTTGGGTGTTCTTGTGTGGCGATACATTTTATGTTGAATGTTTGTTTTGCTTGGTACATATAATGTATTGCCTACAGATAAATGTACAGTGATACAATTTGTAAAAAAAAGAAAGAAGATCAATAAAATTGTTTGAGTCGGCCCCTTTTTGGCGTGCCGGTCGGGTGAGGGCAAACAAACAATATTTTTATTATGGCCCTACTGTGTTTGCAGGCAAGAGCAGATCAGCACGGACTGGAACACACTGCTAGATAAGCTAAAACAGAGGAAGCATACGCTGCAGAGTGCGTCTACTCTGATGGGTGTACTGAGAGATGTGGAGAGCCTGCAGATCGACATGAAGCACTTGGAGGTACGGAATCTTGGCTAACCGCCGCCCCGCCCACCGGCTTAACGCAGGCAGCCAGCAAGAGGCCACGAGCTCAACTGCCCTCGCAGCACAGCCAGTTAGCTCATAGGGTGTCTCTGGGGGGTGGGGGCTCTACCGCTTGCCACCCTGAACTGAATTTCGATCCCCTGTTAGCCAGATTCGACCCCTGCTAATCTGAATGAACCCCTCACCACCCCTACTCCATCGCATCTCTTACCATACACGCCCTACGCGCAGTGCTTCTTTTAATTTCACCGTGTTGACTGACGACAGCGTTATGTCTCTCGCGCGCCGTGCTGTATCGCAGGTCAATGTGCAGTCCCCTGCCGATTCGACCCCCGATTGCCAGATTCGACCCCGGCCAATTTAAGCGCGGCGTGTGTTTTCGATCTCGCTACTTTGACTAACGACACCCTACCCTCTCGCACACGCGCCGCGCCGTCCCATATCCCCGGCCTTCGCCACCCTACTCCATTGCATCTCTTTGCCTATGCGCGGTACAACGTATTAGCCAGCGAGCCGTGCAGCCGTGATTTGCATGGTCAGTTTTGAAACTGCACGGCCAAAAAAAATTTTTTTTTAATGTTATAAAAATGTCAAGATTTTCTGTGGGACACCCCCCTCTCATACTCTCCCCGTGAACGCGTACGGCGGTCTTGGCTGAGACACACCAAAAAATTGCACTCCCAAATATTTTTTCTGCACTCCCAAAATACTCATTCCTGGCTAATACCCTGGCGTGGTATGCCTAGCACGTCTTTTCATCTGCATCTGCATCAGCGACGTTGATCTGCATCGCAGGCCTCGCGGAATTACCGTATTTTTCAACAAATGTCAAGGATTAAAATAAGCTCATGCATTATTGTTAATATCTTTAGTTTTGAACTTCAGACTGCAGACTTCTTCATTTTGCCCCGGACTCCCTATTTTTGAGGGATCAAAAGTTAATTTCTACCTCTGCTGCTCCATTGCATCTCTTTGCCTATGCGTGGTATGCCCAGCATGTCTTTTCATCTCGCGACATTTGATCTGCATCGCAGGCCAACGTGCAGTCGAAGGACTTCCGTAAAATGTCCGATAAAATGTCCAATAAAATGTCGGATAAAATGTCCGATAAAATGTCCTTGAATTTCCGATAAAATATCCTTGAAAAGTCTTTGAAAAGTCCTTGAAAAAATTTTCAGTCCTCCTGTATGAACCATGTTTGATCTCGCGACGTTGATCTGCATCGCAGGCCAACGTGCAGTCGAAGGACTTCGGTAAAATGCCCGCTAACATCTCGTTTCATTTCACATAGAATGTCGTGGAAAAGTCCTTCAACAATCCTTGCAATATATTCGACTCGTCCTGTATGAACCATGTTTGATCTCGCGACGTTGATCTGCATCGCAGGCCAACGTGCAGTCGAAGGACTTCGGCAAGCAGCTGATGGCTGTGGAGGACCTGCTGCAGAAGCACAAGCTGACGGAGGGCGAGGTGGCGTCGCTCGGCGAACAAGTGAACAACATCAACCGCAAGGCGGCCGAGATGGAGAAGGTCGGCGACAGCCCCGTGCTGAAGAGGAGCCTCGAGGAGCTGAACGCCTCCTACGACAGGTGGGCGGGGGTCAGGATCCTACTAGGGAGGTGGGTTGGGGGTCAGGGCCTGCTACGAG
>NW_014577451.1:69023-77202 GCF_000485595.1 Priapulus caudatus
TGTCTGCCACAGCCATGATCGTCCGTGAAGCTATCGATACAACAATATGTTGTGAGCTATCATACACAAATGTGTGAGCTATCAAACACAAATGTGTGAGCTATCACACACAAATGTGTGAGCTAACACACAGATATGTGAGCTATCACACACAGATGTGTGAGCTAACACACAGATGTGTGAGCTAACGCACAGATGATAGCTAACACACAGATATGTGAGCTAACACACAGAGATATGAAATAACACACAGATGTGTGAGCTAACACACAGATGTGTGAGCTAACACACAGATGATAGCTAACACACAGATGATAGCTAATTACACACAGACGATAGCTAACACACAGACATGTAAGCTAACACACACACATGTAAGCTAACACACACACAAAACATTACGTAAGAGCGCCGGAGATTCTCTCCCGCCCGCAGATCACGCCGGAGACTGCGATGAAGAAGAGCCACCGCGCCGCGGAGGAGGAGGAGGTCGAGGAGAACGGGGTCGAGTACGTCGACGTGCCCTACGAGGTCGAGGGGGAGGAGCTCGTAGAGAGGGAGGTGCTGAAGGAGGTCGTCGAGGAGAAGAACGTGCCGCAGGTGAAGGCAACGTTCCCCTACACGGGTCACGGCATGCAGGTGCAAGGGAGAGGTACGTGCACGACGACGGCGAAATTATAACGTGTAACAAGGCCTCCGATTGGGTAAAAGGTTATTATAATGTATAACAAGGCCTCTGATTGGGTAAAGGGCTATTATAATGTGTAACAAGGCCTCCGATTGGGTAAAGGGCTATTATAATGTGTAAACAAGGCCTTTGATTGGGTAAAAGGGCTATAATTTTACCGCAGTTAAATTATGGCCCGTTTAACCCAATCGGGGCCTTGTTACACATAATTTAACCGCGGAGAAATTATTTTTACTGCAGTTAAATTATGTGTAATAAGGCCTCTGATTGGGTAAAAACGGCCATAATTTAACCTCGGTTGAATTATTTCTACTGCGGTAAAAAATTATTATTTCTGAATACGAAGGCCAACCATAGGCGACGCTCCCCTCGCATTAAGCTGGGTTTACACTACCGACTTTATGTTGGCGAATTGGCGAGTTGGACCAATTTTGCAATTCGGCAACTCCAAGTTGGCGAAAATAGAACATGTTCTTATCTCCAAACTAGTTGCTATCGATCGGTTGGTCGCGCAACTTTGGCGTTTACACTGCCCGATTATCGGTTGAATAGTTCCGAAGTTGGTCCAATCGCCAACATAAAGTCGGTAGTGTAAACCCAGCTTTAGACATAGGTGGCTATCGTTCGTTACACCGATGCGCCGGTAACTCGTCCGCCCCGCAGGTTCTGATGCTGCTGCGCAAGACGAACCAGGACTGGTGGAACGTGCGGCGCGAGAACGGACAGGAGGGCTACGTGCCGGCAAACTACTGCAACGAGGTGGCGCCGCGTAAGCTTCAGCGCGTCGTCAAGCGGCCCGTGAAGGTTCAGGAGAAGGTCAAGGTGAAGAAGACTGCGTACAAGACGGAGGCGCGCCCTGCTGGCAAGAAGCTGCGACGGACGCCATCAGGTGAGCGATTGTTGGCGATTTGATGCCGGGAGTTGGATTAGGTTGTTTAGCGTTGACCGTGTAGCTGGTTGTACTGGTCCCTAGCATTAGCTTGGCTTATATAAGCCTTGGCTAATATGGTATTATCTTTTCTGTGTGTAGCGTGGGGCATGTGGCTGGTTGTCCTGGTCCCTTAAGCATCATCTTAACCTATAAGCCTTGGCTAATATGGTATTATCTTTACTGTGTAGTAGCATGGAACATGGCTGGTTGTCCTGGTCCCTTAAGCATCAGTTTGGCCTATAAGCCTTGGTTAATATGGTATTATCTTTACTGTGTCGTAGCATGGGACATGGCTGGTTGTCCTGATGTCTTAAGTGGTCAATGAAATTAAAGTCGCAGCTAATATGGTATTATCTTTAATCTCACATGATTGATTGATTAACGTAATCGATGATAATCATAAGTTAGATTGCGTCGTAGACCATCTCTGAGGGACGCAGATCCACTGCGCTAAATCGTATAGATTCGATGAACTTGTGATTCAATACCACAAAGCTATTTGAGCTTCACTTATGTACAATGATAATCGTATAAAAAATGCTAAGTCATTCATGATCACTGTTCTCTGATTATCTTTAGACAGATGGTGCCATGATTTACTTCCATCTCTTTTTCACTGCAGTTCGAAGTGTTAATAATCTCCACTTTGACAAGGAAAACGTTGAGAAAAAGCAAAAACACGCCAACGATACCTACAAGAAACTCTGCAAACTCGCTCAGGTAGGTTGTAGGGACTGCTCTGCCAATACTAATACATACTGGCTGGTGTAGTTTTTGATATATGAGTACATTAACAATAATATGCAATAATATCTATATTATTAATTATAATTATTAATAATAATTAATGCTTAATAGTAATCAAGCAAGTCATGGACTCATTTTTAATGGTATGATTGTGATTGTTCTACATTTTTAGGCGAGGCATATGTGTCTAGAAGATGCGATGAAGCTGTACAGATTCTACAGAGAATGCGACGACTTTGATTGGTGGATGGCGGACAAGGAGAAGGCTTTCTCCAACGACGACCCCACTGAAAATATCGAGACGAGGAAAAGAAGATACGAGGTATGGACACCTGTGTCTAGAGGTTGTGCAACTGCTAAATGGTCTCTCTGTGTGAACTTGATCAAATGTAAAGGTTTTGGCATGATCGCCATTTTCTGACTTACAGGGTACTCACCTAGTTTTGTCATAATGTTCACCCACTGTGTCTAGGACAGCGGTTCTTAACCTGGGGGTCGTTTGGGGGTTTTCCAGGGGTCATCAAGGGGTCATGAATGAAACAAATCTATTTAAATTTTATATAATTATCAGGGTGCTACAAATTTTTTTTTCCTCTTGCCCGACTGATAAATTAACACCCTCGGTCTGTAGCCCTTGGCTGGAAAGTGGTTTTGCGCAACTTATCAGATCGTGCGCTTTGAGTGGCGCCACCGTCGGTGTAATCAAACTAGTCGTTAGTTTTAAAACATTAAAAAAAAATATTTGTAATGGTGATTGAACCATGAAACTTTTTATGTAGCGTAATTATAACCTAAATTAGCTGAAAATAACTTTACAACCTAGAGTAAACTCTCCCTTTAATTAACAACCCAACTCATCGTATGCATGCGCTGCTTACAGTCTGTGCAGTAAGAGCGGCAGCCGGAGGGAGGGACTGGACGAGTCGCTCAAGTTCTTCCGCTTCATGGAGGATGCTGAGCAAGAGGAGAGCTGGCTGACGGAGAAGCAGCGAGTCGCGCGGTCTCCGGACGTCGGCAACGACCTCAAGGACGTGCTGCGCCACCAGCAGCAGCACGAGGTGCGTGCGCGTGCGCGTGCGCGTGCGAGCGAGCATCTCCGCTCCCCGTCGACCGCGACGATTCGTCCCCGTTTTCCATCTACTTTTAATAATGATAATTCCGATTTACTAAAAAGTAGTGATTAATATTAAGTTGAACCTACGCTTCCTCAATTTGAAACCACATTTCTGTATCTGACATGAGACACCCCCTTGTGCCACCCTCGTGCGTACAAGTGCGTACATGTGTTTGCGTGTGTGCGGACATGCCCTGGAGGTTGAGATGTGGGATACGTAATGCAGGATGATATTTTAATCATCTACTTTTGATAATAATAATAATAATTCAAATTAAAAAAAGAAGTTGAGTAAATAAATAAATTAAAAATAATTATAAATAAAGAAATAATAAAGTTGAACTCACGCTACCCAAATTTGAAACCACGCCTTCGTGTCGTGACGTGGTAACTTAACAAACTAACAAACCAACTAAATTAATAACTTGACAAACGTCTTCGTATCTAACGTGAGACACCCCCTCGTGTCACCCACGTGTGTACATGTGTTTGCATGTGTGTACAGGCCCTCGAGGCGGAGATGCAGGTGCGTGCTCCCATCTCGAACGCGGTGTGCATCGCGGGAGACGAGCTGGTCAAGGACGGCCATCCACGCAGCGAGGACATTGAGGCACGCATCAACGCCCTGCAGAAGCAGTGGGACCGCCTCAAGAACCTGGTCGCCGCGAAGCGAGCCAGACTCGAGGACGCAGCCGAATCGGCACAGGTACGCCGTGACGATGTCGAAATACGCGGCAGATACTCGAAAACAGTACTTAAAATTGTTACCCTATGCAAAAAATGTGTACGTGTATACATGTGTACAAAAAAATGTTCACTTCCTTAAGATGTCGAAATACGCGGCAGATACTCGAAAACAGTACTTAAAATTGTTACCCTATGCAAAAAATGTGTACGTGTATACATGTGTACAAAAAAATGTTCACTTCCTTAAGATGTGTGCTAGCTGATTAGCTTACCCTCTTTAAAATCGGTGTCATCCATAAATGGTTGTCATTCTTGCAATCGTCCATTCGTCCATGGGTGTTCGCTTCCAAAGACTTGGTAGTCTTATTGATCACCATAATTTCTGCAGTGCAAGTGGGATTGTAGTATGTAAGTACACGAAAGTCACACCGTTTGTAACCTAAAACACTAGTAACTATGATGATGACGCTGATGCACCTATTCGGCTGATCGCTGTCCCGCCGTCCTCAGAAACTCACACGCTGTCTGAAACCTGCAACCAGTTCATGCAACTAATAACTTCACGACTGAGACAATCCTCATTTCTCATGGTTCGGGCATCAGTTCTTGAAAAGTCCTTGAATTTGAGGGGAGGTCTCTTGAAAAGTACTTGATTTAGTAATAAGTTTGATTTGTGCTTGAAAAGCTCCTTGAATTTCATGAAAATGCTCCGTTGGCATTTTTTGAAAGAGTCCTTGCACTGTAATAAAAAGAAATTTGGTGCCGCCATCAATATATGTGGCAAACCTCCATATAAAAATGTGTTTTTTCAATTGTTTTTTTTTTTTTTTGGCTGTTTGACACGACGTAATATACAAATTTTACCGTATTGTGGGCGCGGCGAGCGAACTACGCACGCCCCGCTCGCGTTCATTTTACATACGGCCGATAAAATGTCCTTGAAAAGTCCTTGAAAATCTTTAAAAAATTTTCAAGTCCTTGTACGAACGAATGTTCTGCTTCGAATCATTCTTCGCAAGTCTACAACGACGGGAGGAACGCAGAGCTGTGGATGGCGCTGAGCGCATTGCCTCTGCCGGCCCAGCGATGACTTCGGTAAGGACGAGGAGGGAGCGCAGGCGCTGCTGCTGCGCCACCGCCGCCTGGAGGGCGAGATCAAGTCTTACGACGACGACATGCAGCGACTGAACAACCTCGCAACGCTCATGACGAAGGACTCCAAGTCGCACAACGTGAGTGGTGACGCGCCGTGAGTGGCGCGAGAATGTTGCCGAGCGTGTGACGCGAATGTTGCCGAGCGCGGACGCGAATAGTTGCAAGAGCGTGTGAACGCGATAAGTGTTGCGCGAGCGTGTGACGCGAATTTTGGCCGAGCGTGGTGACGCCGACGAATGTTGCGGTAAGCGTAGTCGACGCGAATGTTGCTGAGCGGGTGTGTTGCCGACATGTTGCCGAGCGTGTGACGCGAATGTTGCCGAGCGTGTGACGCGAATGTTGCCGAGCGTGTGACGCGAATGTTGCGCCGGAGCGTGTGACGGCGAAAAGTTGCGCGCGGCGGTGACGCGAAATGTTGCCGAGCGGTGTGACGCTGAATGTTTTGGGCGAACATGGACTGTGATGTGCACAGATGTTGCTATCATATCACAAATGTGTGAGCTATCAACCACAATGTGTGAGCTATCACAACACAAAAATGTGTGAGCTATGACACAACAAATGTGTGAGCACTAACACCAGATATGTGAGCCTATACGCCACCACAGATGTGTGAAGCTAAACACACAGATGGTCGTGAGCTAAAAGCGCACGATGATAGCTAACAACAACAGACATATGTGACTAACAACGACAGAGATAAGTGAAATACACACACAGATGTGTGCAGCGCTAACACACAGATGTTGTGTAGCATTAACACACAGATGATAGGATAACACACAGATGATAGCTATTAGCACACAGACGATAGGCTAACACCACAGGACCATGTAAGCTAACACACTACACATGTAAGCATAACACCACACACAAAACCAGTTACGTAACGAGCGCGCGACGATTCTCTCCGCCCAAAGATCCACAGGCCGAGACTGGGCGATGAAGAAGAGCCACACGCGCCAGCGGAGGGAGCGAGCGAGGTCAGAGGAGAACGGGGTCAGAGTACAGATCGACAGTGGCCCTACGAGGTCGATGGGGGAGGAGCTCGTGAGAGGCGAGGTGCTGAGGAGCGTTCGTCGAGGAGAAAGAACGTGCCGCCACAGGTGAAGGCAACGTTCCCTACGAACACGGGTCACGGCAATGCCAGGTGCTCAGGGAGAGGTACGTGCCACGACACAGCGCGAAATTATAACGTGTAACGCAAGGCCTGCCGATTGGGTAAAAGGGATTATTATAATGTATAACAAGGCCGTCTGAATTGGGTAAAGAGATTATAATGTGTAACAAGGGCTCCCGAGTTGGGTAAGAGGGCTATTAATAAATGTGCGACTAACAAGGCCTTTCGACTTGGGTAAGAAGGGACTATTAATTTTACCGCAGTTAAATTATGGCCGGCGTTTCACCCATCCATCGGGGCCTTGTTTACACATCTGAATTTAACCGCTGAGAAATTATTTTTAGCTGGCAGTTAAATTATGTGTAATAAGGCTCTGATTGGGTAAAACGGCCATAATTATAACCTCCGGTTGAATTATTTTCTAGCTGCGGTAAAAAAATTATTATTTCTGAATACGAAGGCCAACGCATAGGCGACCGCTCCCAGCCGTTAACTGGGTTGTACAAAGCTACCGACTTTAACTGTTGGCGAATTGGCGAGTTGGACCATTTGCATTCGGCACTCCAAGTTGCGAATAAATAGAACATGTTCTTATCCTCCAAACTAGTTGCCTTATCGATACGGTTGTCCGCGCAACTTTTGGCGTTTACACGCCGATTCATCGGTTGAATAGTTCCCGAATGAATTGGTCCAAGATTCGCCGGCAACACTAACAGTCGGTAGTGTAAAACGCCAGCTTTAGACATGGTGGCTATCGTTCGTATACACCGATGCGCCGCGTAACTCCGTCGTCCGCCCCGCAGGTTGCTGATGCTGCTGCGCACAGAACCGAACCAGGACTTGGTGGAACGTGCGGCGGCGGAGAACCGCGACAGGAGGCCTCACGTGCCGGCAAACTACGTGCAACGCCAGGTGGCGGCCGCGCTAAGTTGCTTCACGCGTCGTCAAAGCGGCCGCGTGAAGGTTCTCAGGAGAAAGTCAGGGTGAAGAAGACTGCGTACGAAACGGAGCGCGCCGCCTGGCTGGCAAGGAAGCTGCGCGAAAGCGCGCATCGGCGTGAGGCGACTTGTTGGCGCGATTTGATGCCGGGGAGTGTGGAATTAAGGTGTGTTAGCCGTTGACCGTGTAGGCTGGTTGGTGCTGCCGCATAGCCTTAAAGCATTGGCTTATACTAAGCCTATAATTAGTTCTTTCGTTGGGGCATGTGTGTCGTCCTTAACATATCAACAAGAGATTTATATGATATCTTTACTGTGTATAGCAATGGACATGGCTGGTTGTCCTGGTCCCTTAAGCAATCAGTGTTGGCTAAAAGCCTTGGTTAATTATGGTATTATCTTTACTGTGTCGTAGCAATGGACATGGCTGGTTGTGCCTGAATGTCTTAAGTGGTCAATGAAATTAAAGTCGCAGCTAATATGGTCATTATCTTTAATCTCACATGATTGATTGATTAACGCTAATCGAATGAATAATCATAAGTTAGATTGCGTCGTCATGATTCATCTTGAGGGACGGCAGATATCCACTGCGCTACAATCGTATAGATTCGATGAACTTGTGATTCAATACAGCAAAAGGCTATTTGAGGCGTTCAGCTTATGTACAATGATAATCGTAAATAAAAAATGCTAAGATCATTCTATGATCACTGTTTCTCTGGATTATGCGTTAGACAGATGGTGCCATGAATTTAGCTTCCATCTCTTTTCACTGGGCAGTTCGAAGTGTTAATAA
>NW_014577451.1:77227-87507 GCF_000485595.1 Priapulus caudatus
CATATAAAATGTGTCATACGTGAAAGGCAGTCTTTCCTGCGAGTCTAAATTCTAAAATAGTTGATATATCGGCAGATCGTTAGTGTCCGATTTTACCCAAATTTCCTATGGTCCGTATTATAGTAGTATGAAGTTAGCCAGCACGATCTTACCCAGCGCAGCGGTACCCGCACTAGTCTAAATAATTTGAGTTCGTATGTATGTATCTATGTATGATATGTACTCTAGTAGCGTTCTATAGTCGGCCAAACCGCGCGCCACAAGCGATCTGGAATCGCAATTTGCACAGCGGCCATCCTCTTATACCCGGAGTGTTGAGGTGAAAAAAACCTGCCAAACCGTCAACTCACTCGAAAATATCCGTGAAAACCCCTCATCGTCAATCTCAGCACATTTCAAGCACTGACTGCACAGTCTGCCACACACAGAAAAATGACTCATCGCATCCAGCTTGCTGTATTGTGAAAGCGCGGAGAACAGCCGAACAAAACATGAGCTTAACAATCCGGATTAGAGAGTTAGCGGGTCAGTGTGCGCGCAATGCGGCGTCCTTGGTTTTCAGAGATTGAAACGCTTCAAGTGCGCGTGTACTACTCGCATGTTTAATCAAGAGCTTTGAAATTGAGACTAGTGAACCTATTCGTAACAGCTGGTCACAAAACTTTCTATTTTACGACCCATATGACTGTCGACATTACGGTACCAGGAGTTTCATGCCCGGATGGCTGTTGTGGCTGGATCATAGCAAATGTCATACGTAACAATCGGTGTTTCCTACCATTGCTAGAGCGATGGACTACACGAATTGAAATAAGCTGATAGAGATCACATAGTTATGTAGAGTATTATATAGTGAGAGCTCTTACGAATAGGCGCGTCAAAACATCACCGCTATAGACAGACGCCGGTACCACGATAGAGTAGAACATTCCTTATAATTACAAATTCGCGAGCCCGAGCTCGCTTGAGCCCCTGTCTGTATAGTCTATAGAAATCATTGCCTATTCTTATGATCGTGGCTACGAATCAGCACATCACATTTACCATTTCGAAAATCACTATGAGCCTCTAACTAGATTCAGGTAGAAAAGTTCCTCACTATTTCAATGATAGCATGCGTACTACGACGCAATCAATCGACTATTCTACCTAGACAACCATCACATCGGAACCCAAATGTGTGAGCTATACAGCGAGCACAAGCCACACTCGCGGGCTGCTAGTCTGACTATCACACTAGACTAATATACGCAAGTCACGTTCTATTCATCCTACCATCACTGACACAACTGAGACATAGCTGTAAACGTGTGATACGAGCAACCACACCCAGCACCCATCTCGATCAGTGACGAACGCTAAAGCAATCCCTACATATATCCACCAGACATAACACGGCAAACACCATAATTTTACAGAAGAGGTTCATAAATGAAGATACTAGCCAACCCACAACCTACAAAGCGTGTTTAATATGTGAATACCACTAATCACACCCCTCGCCTAGATATTTTGGAGACGACCAAAAAACATCCCATATTCAACTGATAGTTCCAGGGTTCTAAAGTTGGGTTCTGGAGCTGGTCATATATAACAAATGTACATACGGAACAATTGATCTACCCCATGACTAATTACCTATTACACATCGAGATTCAGATGATATGTAATATTGATAGTCGAAGTGTGACCAGTATCATCATTGTCGATTTTTTATCCAAGTTTCTAATCCATTATCTGTCCCAATTATTAGTATATGCAATTAAACAACGATTTTTACCCACAGCGACGCACAGAGGTACCCGCAGCCTATCAAAGTATCACTATAATTCACATCGATGATACTGTAATTAGCTAGTATCTCCATGTTATAATGTATCATACTAATGTACTATGACATATGCATATTATATGATATGAGATGTCTGCTCGTACACGATATCTAGTAACTACTGCTAATTTAATGACACTGTTACTGTACAAGTAGACGTACCGAGTAAGTAATGTCCTCATCTATCCATGTAGTGCTCACGATGTATATGTATGTCTGTATCGCTACTATGCCGTACTGTATGAGATATTCTCATGCCTAGGATAGTGTATCATGTAGTAGCTTGCGCTATAGGTCGAGGCACAAACACCCGCAAACGACTCTGGATGAAATTCTATTACAGGCCATCTCTTATACCCGGGAGTGTTCCTAGACGAAAAAAACGCATGCTCACGGCCGCCGAGAACCGTCAAACTCACCGACAAAACCGTGAAAAAACGGAAGACCGAAATAGTCGTCAAAGACGGCGAGCGACAACTGGACGCAGCGTACATGTCGGCACACACAGAAAAATTCCGAATAGACTATTTCCTGCCATTCGCTCATCAAGCGATTTGCGTAATTGTGAAACCCGAGAAACCGAGAGCGAAACCGAAGCACGAGGCCACAGACCTCACTTCAGAGGTTTGACAGGACCGTCAATCGTTTGTACCAGAAGCCTTCAAATGAGAAGTGCAACCATTCGACATGCGTTACGTGCCGTACTCCATACGTACGAGTGCAGAGTAGCGAGCAGGCTCTAAACAGCGATCGAACCGACCAAGAAACTGCTATCATAGCTTCACAATAAAGAAGCAACACAATAAACGAGTAGAGTTTTAGCAAGAGCGTTCCAGGTCTTTTTCAAATAAAACCTGCAAACCCATTCGTACATGCTGTCTATCAGATAACTTTATCTCACCACACACTATTATGTTCCAGGGTTCTAAGTTGGTTGTGCGTCACCATAAAGTCATAACGTGACAGTTTTTTCTCGAATGCTAAACATTGCTAGAATCATTATGCCTATCTGTCAAATGTGATGTGTCCCGATTTTTACCCAACATCACTGGAGATAGAAGGGTAATCCGATTTGAGCAGTAGCATCAATCTAAGTCAGCAAGACTTTACCAGCAGACAGCGGGTACCACGCACACTAGTTCTACATGTATAATATACTATGAGTCGAGGCACGTATCTATCGATATGTAGCCGAGTATCTCTCAAAGATGCACGCAAACTCGCACCAAAGCGATACTGAATGCAATTTTCACAGGGCCATCTCTATAAATCCGGGATGTTCGAGTGCTATAAAAAAGCCTGCACAAACGACAAAACTTCACGCGCACACAACTCGTGAAGAAACACGCCTCTGGTAACTAAAGGCATCATCGTACAATCTTCCATCACATGTCAGCACACCGACATGTACATGCGCACACACACAAAAAATCGATCACCTCATCTCATCAAGCTGCTGTATGGAAAAGCCGCGCAACCGCGAACAAAACGAGCATCAATACGCGAGATGAGTATTAGTCAAGAATGGGCGCGCGCATAATATGTCGCGAGCTGAGTGTTTAACAGTTGAAACATGTGTACTCAAGTCGCCTGTGTGCTGAGAGTGGTTACGACTGCAATGTTTATCGAGAAGTTGCTGTTGAGAGAAATAGAAGAGCAACCCAGAGCGTACATGCTGTGTAGCATATAAAAATTTTCTTAATTTACACCATATTACTTATTATGTTCCAGAGGTTTCTACGTGGAGTTGTGCTTCATCTAAAATGTCCATACTAACCGTTTTACCATGCATTCATCTGATACACTGATTTGTAAATATTTTATAGAGACTTCACTATAGTTATGTATAAAGTATTATAAGTTGATAGGGTTAACATGCTCAATCACAATCAACGCATACAAGACCGCTAACCAAGTGAGTAAACATTCGTTTATAATTATCATAATTTACCCCACCGCTGGCCTGTCATGTATACACTATATCTACTTTTTTATTATGCAGCTACGATTTCAGAACCATTGTACATTCGAACAGCTTATGCTCTTGCTTTCATAGAAATAATTCATTTATATGCAATGTTCACCATGTCGCGCCACAGCATTCCTAGCATACCAATGGACACAGGCCCCACTCGCTGCCTGTCTCTATCTACCTATCAACAATTCGTTTCTATTCATTCCTACGATCGACAAGGATAGCTTGACCCCTCAACCAGTCTAAGACTGCTCCCAGCAGATCTCTACATATTCCACCAACAATAACACGCAAACCGATTGTCCCTATTTCATAGAATGGAGTTCAAATGAAATACTGCCAACCCATACGTACATGCTGTTAAATAACTTTTCTCATGGCCACCATATTACATTAGTCCAGGGTTCTAAGTTGGTTCTGCTTCATGTAAATGTCATACTAACATTTCCGCCATCTTATATCTTATTACACGGATTTGTAATATGATATCTTGTGGCAACTGTATATTTCGATTTTACCCAATTTCCTATTGTTTCGCAATTATTAGTAGTATGAATAGTACACGATTTACCCAGCGCAGCGGTACCCGCACTAGTGGTTATAATTTTTCTGACGTAATGGTATTTCACGTGCCGATGGAAACGCTGTGATTGGCCATTGTAAAGTGTCGCGTGCACACTCGCTGGAAATTCGAATCGATCCTCACATATTTTGTCGTCGAGGTTGCGCCGTCGATTTGTCAGCGTGTGTAGTGCATATTGCTCATGAGAACACAATAGAGTTTCTAATTTCTCTGCAAAGGCTCGTTTGTCGTTCGCGTCGGTCGCTGTCGCTGCCGTGTGTCTTGCACCAACCAGGCCCTAAACTAACCTCTAACCCTAGAGCCTAACCCTTAGTAAATATACCGTAGAAAAGAATAACAATATGGGTCCAAAAATTTATGCGTTAAATGAATAGATTTGCGTGTAATGTATAGTGGTCACGCTCTTAAATATGTGAAAGGGCTCTGATTGGGTAAAAACGGCCATACATTACCTCGTTGAATTATTCTATTTTTTCTGTCTGCGGTAAAAAATTATTATTTCCTTGTAATACGACGGCCAACCTAGCGATTTTTCTTGTCTCTTTTCCTTTTTTTTCTTCCAATTTTTTTTTTTTGTTTTTTTTTTCTTTTTTTACATTTTTTTTTATTTCTCTTTTTTTTTTTGATCTTTTTTTTTTAGTTGGTCTTTGAATTGTTGTGCGTGGGACTCAATTTTGCCAATTTCGTTCATACTTCTTCAAGTGTTTTGCTTGAATAATCGATATTCATTTTTTGTTCTTTATTCTTGCTTTTTGTGCTATCAATCTTGTTTTTGTTTTTGTCTCCGTTATTTTTTCTTTGTGTTTTTTTTTTTTTTTTTTTTTTGGTTCCTCTTTTTTTTTTGCAATTCTTTTGTTTCTGTTTTTACACTTGCCTTGTATTTTTTTTTTATTTCTGTTTGAATAGTTTCCTGCAGATTTTTTTTTCTCATTTTTTATTCCTGTCGTTTTTTTTTTTTCATACTATTAAAAGTCGTGTTTAGTTGTATAGATTCCATGTCTTGTTTTTTATGAGCATTATTTTTTTTTTTTTTTGGTGTTTCTCTCTTTTGTCGTTTTTACATTTTTTTTTTTTTTTCTCTGATTTTTGTTCGTTTTTTTTTTTTTCTTTCTTTTTTTTTTCGTTTTTGTATTATTCTTCTTTTTTTTTCTTCTGGCTTTTTTTTTTTTTTTTTTCGTCTCTGTTCAGTGTTTTCTTGGTTATTGTCTGTGTTCTCGCATATTTTTATCTTGCAACCTAGATTCGGGTTTGATTCGTGCTGGTGCGCGAGAACGGACTAGGTAGGGCTATTCGTTTTTGTCCGTGCATATTTATTTCTGTTTGATTTTCTGCATTATTTTTTCTTTTGTATTGTGTCTGTCCTTTTGTCGTTATTATTTTTTTCTGTTCTTTTTATGTGTTCTTGCCGTCTTGTGCATATCGTTCTTTTGGTGTTTCCTCTTTGACATTGGTTTTTCAGGTATGACAGGTCAAGGTGAGAGAATTCTTTTTGCGACTAAACGTGTAAGGCGTCTTGACCTTCTGTGTTCAAGCAAGCGGCGTCCGAATCGCTTCATTCAGGGTGTAGCGATTGTTGGTTCTGATTGTTGATTGCTCTTGTGTAGTTTTTGATTAGTTGTTGTTTTATTGTTCTGTTTTTTGATTTTCTTTTTTTTTTCTGTTTTTTGTGGTTCTTTTGTTTTTCTGTCTTGGTTCCTTTCTTTTTTTAAGCTATTTCTATTTTCTTTATATTCTCTATTTTTTTAAGCCTGGCCTAAATTGGTTTTATTTTTTTTTTATTCTTTACTGGTAGAGCTTATTTGGTGAATCGATTTTGCTGGTTGTTTCCTTTGTTTCTGCTTCTTTTTTTTTATTATTTTTCTATTTTTTTTTTTTTTTCAGTTTTTGTTTCTTTCTATTTTTAGTTTCTCTTGTTAATATTGGTTCTATTATCTTTTTTTACTTTTGTTGTCTGTTAGTCATGGTATCATGGCTGGTTTGCCTGATTGTTCGTTTTAATTGTGTTTCAGTTATGAATTTGATTATAATTTCCGTTTTCTATGTTTTCTGATTATTTATTTTTTTATTTATCTTTTTTTTTTTGTAGATTTTCTCACATGATTGATTGATTAACTAATCGATGATAATCATAGTTAATTGTGTCGTCAGCCATTCTCTCTGAGGACGGCAATTCCACTGCGCTAAAATCGTATAGATCCGGCGCGCGCCCCCCGATGAACTTGTGATTCAATACCACAAAGGCTATTTAGCGTTCAGCTTATGGTACAATGTATCGTATAAAATGCTATAGTCATTCATGATGCACTGTTCTCCTGATTATCGTTTAGACAGAGGGGTGGGGGGGGGGGGGGGGTTGCCATGGATTTACTTCCATCTCTTTCCCTGGGCAGTTCGAAGTGTTATCAACCTCCCACTTGACAGGCAAACGTGAAAAAAGCAACAAACACGCCTAACTCGATACCTACAAGACAACTCTGCAAACTCGCTCAGGTAGGTTGTAAGGGACTGCTCTGCCAATACTCAATACATACTGCGGTGGTAGTTTTTGAATATATGAGTACATTAACATAATATCAATAATTATTATATTATTATTATATATTATTAATAAGAATTAATGCTTAATGTAATCAAGCAAGTCATTGGACTCATTTTTTAAATAGATGATTGTGATGTTCTAGCATTTTTAGCCGAGGCATATGTCTAGGAAGATGGCGATTAAGCTGTAGCAGATTCTACAGAGAATGCACGACTTTTGATTGTGCCTGGCGGACAAGGAGAAGTGCTTTCTCCAACGACGACCCACTGAATAATATCGAGACGAGGAATAATGAAGACCTCACGAGGTATCGGACACCTGTTCTAGAGGTTGTGGCAACTGCTAATATGGCCTCCTCGTGTGAACTGATCAAATTGTAAAGTTTGCATTATCGCTGCATTTTCTGACCTTACAGCAGGGTACTCACCTAGTTTTGTCATAATGCCGCACAGCTCGGTCTAGGACAAGGCGGTTCTTAACCTGGGGGTGTTTTGGGGTTTCCAGGGGTCCATCACCCGGGTCATGAAGAAAAATCGTATTTAATTTTATATAATTATCAGGTGCACAATTTTTTGTTCCTCACTCCGACTCACATAAATTTGGTGTCCCCAAAGCACTTGCCCGAAATTTTTTTAATCGCCTGAATGCCTGGAAAGCAATTTCAGGCCAATCCATTGACTAGATTGGCAGATCATGTTTCCATAAATTGGCTGTTTTTTTTACATTTTTGTTTCGGGGGTCACGGTACTGACCAAGAATGTCTGATCGGGTCGTGGGGCCAAAAAGGTTAAGAGCCACTGTGTCTAGGAGCTATGCAGCTGCTAGATGGTTTCTCAGTGTGAGCGTATGTTGGCACTCTTGCAGAAGCTACTCACGGACCTGGCAGCCAATAGCGGCCGACCCGACCAGATCAACAAGATAGCCGAAGATATCTTAGTGACCAGTCACACGATCAAGGAGCCGGTCAAGAAGCGGCAGAAGGAGATCAATGACCGGTGGAAGAATCTGAACAAGCTTCGTCTAGCAAAGGAGAAATCGCTCGAGGGTGCATCCAGGTGAATCGAAGTTTCTGCTCACATTCGGTACTAACTGTGAGGATGGTTGCTCCGTGTGATATCTGCTGTGATATCTGCTGTGATATCTGGTAAACTCCTGTTAACCATTCTGCATTATCGAGGAATATGTTCTGTAGCCTCCCATTCAAACTGGCGATGGCGTGTTTCTTATTGATCTATTACTTGTGCCTTTTGTGTATCATTGAGTGTTGTTTTCATCATCACGATATGTGTGCAATTTTTGTGATCGCTGGTGCTCAAGCAACATTTATACATGGTCCATTGTACACTACAGCTCTCAATAACGTTTTTGGCATCCCGGAATCGATATTTCCACATTCAATTTCCACAGTTAAACATGACTGGTTTCAATGCGAAGATCGATTGCACAGTTCAGAAATGTAATACCAAACCCATGTCATCGGTTAGACTATTGAATCACATGGGGATAGGTCAGAGTCGATTGTCCAACCCACCGACTCGTGATAACAATGTCCTGCCAGAAACGTCTGTTGTTTTTTACTATTTTTGTATTAATCATGTTTACTTGTATTTATAATATAATATATATATATATATATTTATATATATATATTATATATATATATAATATATACATAAATATATTATATATTATATACTATTACACCACTGCTATTGTATCTATTTGCCGCGTCACTAAATCGCGTGTTTCTTCGCCCTGCAGTCTGGATCTGTTCGATCGTAAGTGCGCGGACACGATGACGCGGATCGACGAGAAGTCTGCGGCGGGCTCGACGATACCATGGACACGGGCAGGAGCCTGCAGGCGGTGCGCTCGCTGCAGAAGCAACACGAGAACATCGCGCGCGAACTCAGACCCGTGCAGGACGAGATGAAGAAAATCGGCCTGTTGTCTGCGACGTACGTACACTACAGAGAGAGAGAGAGATGGCCACATACATGCCGCAAATTACATACACGCGATGATTGTCTCCACTAGATTCACGTACGTGCCTGTTGTGCGAGCGATTCACATACACGCCAAATTACATACACGCGATGATTGTCTCCACTAGATTCACGTACGCGCCTGTTGTGCGTGCGACTCACATACACCAGGGTTTCATCTCATCTGGTGGTAGCTCCGCATTGCTGCGCTCACGCGTGAAATCCGACGGTCGTCGAGATGCCGTGTAGGGGTGAGGGAGGGCAGGGTGTGCTGAGCTATGCACATACATGCTGGTTGCTCCTTATCTGGTGGTCGTTGCGCACCGCTGCGCATCGTCACAAATGAGACGAAACAGAATTTGCTCTTTATTTTTCAGTCATCTGTCGTATAAATACGTACAGCAGTAGTTAAAAGTAGCTGTGCGTAATTGTCGAGTTGAAGAGCCGCGAGTAGAAGAGAATCGGTTTGAGCCATTCGTGAACTGATGCGCATGCAGCTTACGTTCGTTTGCTGTTGTAGTGTGCAGTCAGCCTACCCAGAACAGGCCAAGCATGTCAGCACAAAGGAGGGAGAGCTGCAGAAAGCATGGAATGCTCTCGCGGAAAAGGCTGACACGACCAAAGCTCAGATGGAAGAATCGCATGGACAAAGGATCTTCATAGCTGAAGCAGACGACCTGGTAGGCTAGCTGATGCAGCTTACGCATGCCCTCGTCAACTTGGATGAGCTTAGAATGTTTAGGCGACTTATTCGTGCAAAGGAGTGCCCTCTGAAAGGACGGTGCTCTGTTCAATTTTGAATTTTAGTTTTAATTATTGATGAAACTTAATTAACCCCGTGAAGCCCATCCACGGACCCCAAAGGAGTCCATGGACCACAGGTTAAGAACCACCGGTTTAAGAGTATGTTGTGTGGTACCTCACGCCGTGCGTGTTGTATCTTGTAGATGAACTGGGCCGAGGGTGTGAAGGATCTGCTGAGGCAGGACGAGCGAGCGTCGGACGTGGCGACGGCCGAGGACCAGCTGAAGAGACACCAGGACCTAGCAGACGACATCAAGGCTCACGAAGACACGTACGTGTGTGTGTGGGGGATGTGTGTGTATGTGTGCGTGCATGGGGTGTGTGTGTGGGTGCGTGCGTGCGTGCGTGCGTGTATGTGTGTGCGTGCATGCGTGTGTGTGTGTGTGTGTGCGTGCGCGTGCGTGCGCGTGCGTGCGCACGTGTGCGTGCATGGGGTGTGTGTGTGTGCGCGCGTGCGTGCATGTGAACTTTGACTAGTAGTTGTTTTGAAACATGTAATCCATTTTTTGAAAACCACGCTTTCACGTTAACCCACGATCGCCACTCTTATCGACGTAATGAGA
>NW_014577451.1:87517-98708 GCF_000485595.1 Priapulus caudatus
TGTGTGTGTGTGTGTGTGCGTGTGCGTGCGTGGGGTGTGTGTGTGTGCGCGCGTGCGTGC
Source organism: Priapulus caudatus (assembly GCF_000485595.1). Classification (NCBI taxonomy): domain Eukaryota; kingdom Metazoa; phylum Priapulida; class Priapulimorpha; order Priapulimorphida; family Priapulidae; genus Priapulus; species Priapulus caudatus. The sequence continues at coordinate 87,578 of NW_014577451.1, forward strand.
ATGTGAACTTTGACTTGTAGTTGTTTTGAAACATGTAATCCATTTTTCGAAAACCACGCTTGCACGTTAACACACGATCGCCACTCTTATTGACGTAATGAGATCTAATGCGCGAATAACTAAGTCGAGGCTTAGCTACATAGGTACAACTACTTAGCTACAGGCTACATAGACTTAACTACGAGACTTAACCTAGCTACGTTTGCCACTCTTACCGACGAGCGAAGTCGACAGTCCACATAGCAAACAGCATTGCAATACTACTGACCTGCTTCGTATTGCGTACCGCGTGACTACATAGGTCGTGTCGTTGTGCTGCAGGTTTGACAAGGTCGATGCGCTCGGTGCGAAGCTACTGAAGAAGGCACCGCAGTCTGCTGAGGTGAAGGGCGTACTGCAGCGTGTGCAGAACGCACAGAGCGACGTCACCGACGGCTGGAAGGACAAGCAGCAGAAGCTACTGAATAACCTAGACCTGCAGGTGCGTCTGCTGCAGCTCGTGAAGCAACAATGTGAAATGTAACCCCAACATGGACGCCTGCGAGCACACATGTAACCCCAACATGGATGCCAGCGAGCACACATGTAACCCCAACATGGATGCCAGCTGGCACACATGTAACCCCAACATGGACGCCAGCAGGAGTGCATGTAACAATGTGAAATGTACCTGATCATCGTGTGGCAACGATATAACGTATAATGTGAAATGTACCTGACCCTTACACTACTGTTATGGCTTACAATTATACACACACATGAATGTAGTATGTTTACCACCATGGTTGTCCATCGCAAGTACATAACTAGTATTATATCTATTATATCCAGCTACTCTAGTAAATCTAGGATCCCTAACAACACGTAGCACTAGTGGTGGCCCACGTGTACGGCGGCGTGTCATTGTGCTATCATTGCTTCAGCTGTTTAACAGGGAGGCAGACCAGGTGGACTCAGTGAGATGGGGGGGGGGCACGAGCGATATATAACCAGTAGATTTGGCCAGTACAGCTTAGAGGGTCTATGTCCCCCATGGTACTGCCGGAACGTACCCTGGGTACGGTCTGGTATACCGGAACGTACCCTGGTACCAGAGCATCTAAATCAACGTGATTTATATGCTCTGCTGGTACTATCTAATAAGCCGGACCATACCTCGCCTACTCCACTAACGAGTCTAGGGAGTCGCCTATGCCTACTCCCTAACCTTAACCCTAACGCTAACCCTAACCATATCAGATAGTTACCAGGGTAGGTTCCGGCAGTACCCTGGGGGACATAGACCCTATGAGCGCCAGTACATATAACCAGTAGGACATACTGCGTAGTGTAACAACACTTAGCATTGACCCACACATACAGTGTGTTCTGTTGTCGTTGCTTCAGCTGTTTAACAGGGAGGCGGACCAGGTGGACTCGGTGACGGGTGGGGACACGAACACGATTTAACCAGTAGATTTAGGATATAACCAGTAGTGTTCTCTAAAGTTCTGCGTTGTGTACTGTAGTAAGTGTGTACTATCTTCCCTGCTTCAGCTGTTTAACAGGGAGGCGGACCAGGTGGACTCGGTGACGGGCGGACACGAGCGCTACCTGGACGTGCAGGACCTCGGCGGATCGATCGACGACGTCGAGAAGCTGATTAAGCGACACGAGGACTTTGACAACAAGCTGTACGTTCAGGACGAGCGCGTGAAGCAGTTCAGCGAGATGGCCGACAAGCTGCTGCATGCGCAGCATCCCGAGAACAAGTAGTGAGTGTTAATTACACGTTACTAATTAGTCAGTATTAATTACACGTTATTAATTAGTGAGTATATATACATTGTACGTATACGTTATACATGTCACTAGTAGTGAGTATACACACCCCCAGCATCCTGAGCACAAGTAGTGAGTATTACTTACACGTTATTAATTAGTGAGTATTAATTACCCATTATTAATTAGTGAGTATTAATTAACCATTATTAATTAGTGAGTATACGCACGCCCAGCATTCCGAGCACAAGTAGAGAGTATATATGTTATTAGTATTAGTATTAGTATTAGTTATTAGTATTTTATTGTTCAGTCGGTTGTGATATTGATGTGCTGCGCCTTTGATCACGACATTTTATGTAAAAAGCCGCAATATAAATAAATATAATAATAATAATAATAATAATAATAATAGTATACGTCTTAATAACAGTGAGTGTACACGGCAGTAGTAGTGAGTATACATTTCAGTAGTAGCAAGCATCCCGAGCACAAGTAGTGAGTATACACGGCAGTAGTACACGTGTCACTAGTAGTGAGTGTATGTGTCACAAATGTACGTATCAATATAGCGAGTATATATTTCATTATATATACGCGCAACTCGAAGTGAATATATATGTAACTAGTAGTGAGTATATATGCCACTAGTAGTGAGTATGATTGTGTAACTAGTAGTGAGTATACATGTCAATAGTAATGGTGCTGAGCATTATTGCAACGTCATACACTGCATATAGCAATACATATATACCTCCATGAAATGCCATTGAAGCAAGTCAAATTTGACTTCCAAGATACTCGAACCTTTTATTGTATGAATAACAGTTTAAAATGTGGTTGATATTAGGTTAGTGTGAGTAAAAAAAGATAGTGTTAAGCTATGTGCTTATGTGCGTATGGAAAATCATGCTGGGTAATTACCATGCTTTTTGGCCATACACGAAGTGGCTTCATGAGTATATTTACTACCCTTGTGCGTGTATCCTGTCTCAGCATCCATGAAAAACGTGTTGCCGTGAAGCATAGGCGACAGGACGTGAAGAGGAAAAGTAAGGGTAGAAGAGAAGTTCTGCACAACGCTCTCGCCTTCCAGGAGTTCAAAAGAGATGCTGAAGAGGTACGAAATTCACGTACTCTTCTACATTATGTATTCCTACAGTTTGTGATGCCTTTGAATGTTTCCGGAAATGCTTGTCTGGGTTAGAAGTAAGAAAAACATCTGTTGGGACCGTTTATCTATGTGATAGTTAATTTAAACAAACACCATGAATACCTAGTATAATATTCTATTTTTTATTTATTAATCGATACAAAAATGCGTCTAAAATTGGCTATCAAATTGCCCTCTGGCCAATAGTCACCTTTTATGTGAAGAGGTTAGTTTTTGTAAGTGTTGAATCGATACTCAGCTTAAGTAATAAGAACCTACTTAAAGCGAGTGCTGTTGTGGAGAGAAGCGAGGACTAAATGTGCTCCGACATGTGAGATGTAGTTTCACATCAGAAATAATAACTAAAAGTTTCCAATATAACCGAAAATAATAGTGAAAGCTCGAGTGTTGCGGCAATTTTTTATCGAAGCGGTCTTATCGATGTTTGTCCATGCAGCTGGCGACGTGGATGTACGAGAAGAGGCAGATGGCGGCGGATGAGTCGTACAGGGATCCTACCCACCTGCAGAGGAAACTACAGAAGCATCAGGCTTTCCTCGCAGAACTGAAGGCCAACGAAGACCGTCTGGACACTATTAACCAGGTAGCGTATAATAGATCACGGCTTCTCACTTGTCATTAGCATCTCCTTAAACATACGTCTAGCTGTTTGGTGAGATGTACGCAACGTGGGTGTCTGTTTTCCATTCATATCTCACGGCTGGAGAAAATATGAGAAAGGAATTTGTATTTCTTGCATGAAATATGTATTCCTTGTATTCATTGTATGACGTATGAATTCCTTGTGTAAAATTCTATTTCTTGTATTTCCTTTGTATTGAAACACGAGGAAAGAATATGAGAAAGGAATTTGTAATGTTGTTACAATTGCACAATGCGTTAGTTCTTATATTATTTGTTCAATCTAGTACTCTACTTGGTTCCTCATGGTTCCTCTGCTTTGCTAACAGAATGGTCAAGCTCTCATCAAAGCAGAGCACTATGCACAGGCAGAGGTGCAGGAGATACTGGACGACCTCAACCACCAATGGACGGACCTGTGTAGCCTTGCTGCTGACAAACAGCAAAAGCTACAGCAGGTACGTAATGAGAATCTGAAACTTTAGTGTCAAGTCATATAGTGTTCTCCTCTCTCTCTCTCTCTCTCTCTCTCTCTCTCTCTCTCTCTCTCTCTCTCTCTGCTCTCAGAGGTGGGATGTTGGAGGTTGTTGGGTGGGATGCTCTCTCTCTCTTCTGCTCTCTCTTCTCTCTCTCTTCCTCTTCTCCCTCTGCTCTCTCTCTCTCCCCTCTCTCTCTCCTCTCTCTCTCTCTCTCCTCTCTCTCTTCTTTTCTCTCTCTCTCTCCACACACACAACACACACACACACACAACAACACACAACACACACACACACACACACACACGCACTCTCTTCCTCTTTCTCTCTCCAACTTAGTCCCCCTAGACTGCTCTTTTCGCTTTTCCTCACTGTCGCTCCCTCCACCCTCTCTCTCTCCCTCTCTCCCACCTACTCTTACTCTCACTGTCACTGTCACTCTTTCTCTCCCTCACTCTCATTGTCGCTTGAATCAATTATTGATGTGAATAGATGTGATGAACACAGAGGATAGCAAAGTTAGCGATGAGCGCATGTATTCAGACATGCATAACTCGTTAGTGATGCTAATGGTTGGGTAATGTCTTACAGGCAGCTGCGCAGAAGGATCTGTATGGTACTCTGGAAGAGGGACGCAAAACTCTGGATGAGATGGAGCGAGCTCTGGCCACGGATGACGTCGGAAAGGACTTGAGGTCGGCACGAGACATGCTGGCAAAGCACCAGGTATATGACTATTCTGTTTGTAGCGCTGTTTTCACTTTCTCATTCTCTGGTTTTATTTTACTCCCTTGTATCCAAATGTTTATATGTGTAACCCGATAAAAACGCTGTGTATATATTCTGTGAGGAAATTTGCTTGGATTTTTTTAATCTCGTTACGGTAATATCTTTATATCAAACGTTCTAATAGAAAAAGTTAAAAGGGCTAATGTTAAGACTAATTTTGTTTCTGGCTATGAATCTGGCTATGGCTATGAATTACGATTTCTTATTGTCCTTGAATATACTGTGAATGTGGATAATTCACCATATGAACAAAAACACGTTCTAAATTATTAGCCTTTATTTTAGAAACCGTTACTCTCGTTCAGTGCCAAGGTTATTCCTTTACAGATGCTCGAACAAGACATAGAAAGAGAAAATGAAAAGGTGAAGGGGCTGAACGCCACAGGGCAGGAGTTAGCGCAAGCCGGTCACTTTAACACAGCGAAGATCCTGGAGGATACTGAGGTCTTCAGCAAGAAGTACGAACATAACCGACCTCATTTGTGATACGGCTATGCGTCACACGCGATCTCCTATTAATTTATCTCGAGAGAGAGAGAGATACGTCTTTCGCCCAATGTATTGATGAACGCATACATTGCGTGTCGATCCGATTCATTTGAGGTTTACCGAATGTACGTAGTGGCAAGTGTTTGCATTCTGCCCAGTGGCGGCCCCCTGAAGTAGACCCGCGTACATTTGTAGCTGGGATTACACTATCAACTTTCTGTTGAAAAGTGGACGACTTTATCAACTTCCCTTCATTCAGAAGGAGATTATTTGCACGCGCATTTTTGCTGTCGGCACCACACGGGCTACACCTGGTGCTAATTAATACCTGCAAAAACGAGTATCCACCTCGCCCCGCGCCCACACTGCGGGCAAAATTAACGGGAGTCCGGAGTAAAATACTCCCTGATTTACTGTCGGACTCCCTGATTTGACATATGCAGGAGTCCGTGTGACTCCCTGAAAATTCTGCCATACTAACTAGTTCGTTCCAGAGCACGGCCTCGCGGAATTACCTTATTCTCTTTTTTAATGTCCAAAGAAAATTTGGCAGACGTGCAACCGCATGAATAAGCACATGCGTTATTGTTAGAATCTTTCATTTTGAACCTCAGACTGCGGACTCCCTCATTTTGCTGCGGACTCCTTCTTTTTGAGGGTAGAGAGTCAGTTGTCAGTTGGACTCCCGTGTTCAAAAGTTAATTTCTACCCCTGTGTGTGTGTGTTTCGAACAGGTTTGATAAGCTGCAGGGGCCGAGTACGAGTCGCCGCGAGACGCTGGAGACGAGCCTGCAGTACCACCAGTTCGTCTTCGACGTCGACAACGAGCTGCAGTGGATCCACGACCACATGCCGTCAGCAACCTCGTCCGACTACGGCAAGAGTTTGTTCGACGCGCAGAACCTGTACACGAAGCACCAGGTAGAGCCACCGTGCGCGCTGCCAGGGCTAGCGATGTCGCTCCGTGACTAGTTGCGTCGCGGGTGATGTCTCTACGCGAGATTACAATTTAGTCGTTGGTTTGTTAGAGTATCTTTTTCGGTTGTCGTTAGATTGTGTTCTTACGCAGATTTAATATTAAATTTTAGAGAGAGAAAAATTCGCAGTGGTCACAAAGCTATTGGTAATCCGGTAGATAAATAGGCGACGTCAAAAAGAAAACGTTATGATTTAACATTTATCTGCTGAGCCCAACGTAACGTGACACATGCATGTATGTACACCACACGTGTAACTGTGAGGAGAACAGTAGATAATCCTGTACAGGACACTAACATGGACAGTGCAGGCATGAGAATTTTCCGCGGATTTCCGGGTTTTGATGTTCATTTTAGTCATTCTTGAGATTGATGCAAAAAACGAATAAAAAGTTTAGGGGGTAAGGTGTACTTTTTTGTCAAAATGGATGCCATTTTTAATTTAAACTTCATAAAAAGTCAGGAAAAGTACGTCAAATTTCACACATAAGTAACGGAACTCTGGATAAATATCGCGGTGTATCTATGTAATGTAAATGAAGGCATGCATTAAGTTTACCGCCACATAAAACATTGAAATTTTCATAGAAAATTACAAGACTTTGAACAGTGAGAAGGACCTTCATGTTGCAGTCCGGTCGCTCACGCCAAGCCAAAGTTTGTTGAAATTTTGTTCGTGATATTTGTCGAAATTTAGTTGCTGAATTTTAATCAAAAACTTTCTCGTCGCGCAGAAATTCAAGCAGGAGTTGCACAGCCACCAGCCGTTCGTGGAGCGCCGCCTGGTGGAGGGCGAGGAGCTGGTCGCCGGGCGTCACCCGAACGCGCGAGACATCCGCGACAAGTGCTACGAGCTGCGCAGCGCGTGGGACGGCCTGCTCGACGGATCCGCGGCGAGGGAGAAGAAGCTGGAGCTGTCTCTGGGAGCTCAGAAGGTGAAGCCGCCATCCCAAACCCCCAAAAAAATAAAAATCCCTTCAAAATCCAAAAAACCTGGTCGATTTGATATTGTGTTCCTGACATTAATTGCTTGCTATGGGCTATGTATGCGTCACGAGTGTATGTTCTCATCGAACAATATAGTAAAATAAGATTTAAGAAGTATAATGAAGCAATTTAACCATAAAAAGTGAACAGAATTACATATATTTTGTGAAAAAGTGGGAATCTTTTTTTTATTTTTACTATATACGGTGACGTAATCACCTTAATCACATTACTTATACAGAAAGTACTGTCGTTTTTGTATATATTTTTTTCTTCATGTTGTATAGCTCTGTGTTGTACTGTAAATTTTATTATTTTAACTGCTCACCACTATATGACTATTGCATCTATTACATTTTTTCTTTATGAAAAAGACTGTCGTCAGTACATGTATTTATATTTAAATAACATGCAATAAAGATTTAATAATAATAATTATTAATAATAGCTAGCATCGATCGTCCGTTTCAAGTGTTTTGCTTCTTGACTGTGCACTTTTTTCAAGTTTCTTGTGTTTTGCGCAGTTCTACTCGGATGCTGCGGAGATTGAGCAGTGGATTAACGAGAAGCAGCGTGTCTGCAGCAGCGAGGACTGTGGCAAGAACGAGGTGGCTGCCAACAGACTCCTCACCAAGCACAAGGTAGCCTAGTGTCACCGTTGTCACTGTCACACCAACTCCTGTATGTTTGTCATTGTCACCAACTCGATCTGCCAATGCTTGATATATGTATGCCATTGTCACCAACTCGTGTCTGTGAGTTCCTGCATGTTTGCCATTGTCACCAACTCCTGCCAATGCTTGATATATGCATGCCATTGTCACCAACTCGTGTCTGTGAGTTCCTGCATGTTTGTCATTGTCACCAACTCATGCCAGTGCTTGACGTATGCATGCCAATGTCACTAATACTTGCCTGTGCCAGTCTGTGTGCATGTCATTTTCAATGACTGCTGCCTGTGCCTTCCTTCATGTTTGTCACTGTCACTAACTCCTGCCTGTGCCGGTCCGCATGCGTGCCATTCTCAATGACTCCTACCTGTGCTTGATGTGTGAATGCGGTTGTCACCAACTCGTCAGTGACTCCTACCTGTGCGTTCCTGCGTGCATGCCACTGTCACCAACTACTGCCTACGTTTGCCATCTGTGCAATGTCACATATGGAATCTATGGGTATGGTCGTGGTATATAAGTGTGTTCTGTGTTTCAGGCATTGGAGGTGGAGATAGACAGCTATATGACGCGTCTATCTGATCTTAAGCAACTTTCCCAGAAGCTCCTAGACTCAGGCCATCCAGATTCCAAGTCCATCGGCAAGAAAACGGTAAGCACCGATATCGCGTTATCATACTCCTGGTAACGATGTCATTGACTCGATACTGCTACTTAATACCATGTCTATGTTAAATTACATACACATCACATTAATTTTATAATAATAATTATTATAATTATTAAAAAATAATAATATGAATTCTGGTATATATTTTTTTTATTAATTATATTAAATTATATTTTATTAAATAATATGTAAAATAAATTAAAAATAAAATAATAATATTAATTAATGCCGGTAAATCCAGGAAAATCCTCTACAGCAAATCCTCGACGTGATTCTCTCGCATTGACTTTACAGCAACAGATGGAGGCGCATTTGAACAACCTGAAGAAGATGGCGACGGCTCGCAAGCGCCGCCTGGAGGACGCTAGAGACCTGTTTGAGTACGTGCGCGAGAGCGAGGACTTTGAGCAGTGGATCGCGGAGAAACTGCAGCAGGCACAGAGCGAGGACTACGGACAGGACTTTGAACACGTGCAGGTAGGCGAAAACTGTAAAACTGTAAACGTGAACACGTAGAGAAAGTTTGACGAGCGTGGTGGCGGGGCCTTGTCCTAACAAGAACGTGGGTTATCCGCGTAGCTGCAGCAGGCTTTAGAGTGAAGACTATGTCCAGGACTTTGAACACGTACAGGTGGGCAGGCTCGACATAGAGAAAGTTAGTTGGGCCCTATTTGTCTGCCTGTGCAGACTGGCCACAGCAGGCTTAGAGCAAGGATTAGGTCCAGGACTTTAAACATGTACAGTGAGGCAGGCTCGACATAGAGAAAGTTCGTTGGGCCCTGTTCTAACAAGGACGTATGTTGTCTGTCTGGCTGCAGCAGGGTTTAGAGTGAGGGCTATGTCCAGAACTTTGAAGACGTGCAGGTGGGCAGGCTCGACATAGGGAAAGTTTGTCGAGCGTAGTAGCGGGGCCCTGTCCTAATGAAGACATGTGTTGTCCGCCTGGCTGCAGTAGGCTTTAGAGCGAGGACTGTGTCTACGGTCTAGAGATTGAGGGTTGGGAGTTACGTGTGGAGTATCCATTATGGTCGGGTTTGACCTACAGGCAAAGGCCTGCATTGCCGTCTGGCGTGGTTTGATGGTCGATTCGAGGACACACGAGTGTCTTTTTTTTAAGGATATATTATTACGTTTTTACACTGTAGAATGTGTGTGTAGTTATTGTGAATGTCCATAGCACTGCTTTGCAGCTCAAGTCTAAGCAGTCACGTGTCTTCTAGATAGATACATAGCATGTATTCATACGATTACGTATGCATTGCGGGCTGCTTTGCTGTGGACTAGTGTGCCTGCACGATTGGCTGATTTTGTGTTTTCCTCGTTGCTTTACGTCAGGAGTTGCACAACAAGTATGATGAGTTCAAGCTACAGGTGGAAGCAGGGGGTGAGCGGTATGCACAGTGTCAGAAGCTGGCTGAGCGACTTATCGACCACCAGAACCCCCACGCAGACGACATCAAGAACCGACAGCAGCAGCTCAAGTACGTGGCGCCATCTACGCCAATGATGTTGTTACCTTACTTACATCTTCCTACCTTACCTACCTTACACACACCACACAACCTTTCTTAACCTACCTACCCACCTACCACCACCACACCATGCCTAACAATTGTACAGTTATTAATGCTAAACTGTGTTGCCAACCAATTTTATTCCAATGTCCAACAAGAGTGTCAACTTAACTGTGTGTGCTAAGTGTCAGTTTTACTGCAAAGTTTGCCCCGTGACCACAATTTGGGTTGCAGGTTCGGACATTACGAACATTAAACATTCTCGTAGTTATGTGTGTATGTAGCCATATTTTATACTCTGGTTGGGCATCGTACTGTACTACTGTATTATAATAGTGTGTTATTGCATATTTCACTCAGGATAAGCTGGAACTAATTGTATTCTCATAGCACCGAGTCGCTGGTAATCGTTATCCCAGCCTGTAGGTCTGTATTATATGCGTGCATGTATGTTCTCTCTGTACCTAATGTATCTCACTGTGTGTCGTAGAAGGCGACTAAAAGGAGTTGGCGTCAGGAAGGGCATCCGGCTGTAAAACTTTTGCTCCAAAAGCCATTCCATAAAGGAATAAAACTGTCTAACCCCGAAAGGGAAAACGGACATTAAACTGATGATGATGATGATGATGATGATGATGATGATGATGATAATGATGATGATGCATGTTCTGCAGGGAAGCTTGGCAGAGCCTGCTTAAGTCGTCAGAGGAACGAGACAATAAGCTTCAGGCAGCAGGAGAGATACATCGCTTCAACCGTGACGTTGGCGATTCGCTGTCCAGGATACAAGTAAGTGTGTTCATTAAAACTGGTCTTTTCTAATTAAAAATTTCTGATTAATAATTACTAAGTAAATTTCTAGTTACTGGTAATTTGGCGAATGACAATAATGCGACTTTGGTTCAACATGTAACAATTTTACTGTAAAATATTTTTCTTACCAAGTACTGTCAGTAAGTGCCTGAATCACTAAGAGTTGATGGCTGGTTAAGTAGTATATAA
>NW_014577451.1:98718-104488 GCF_000485595.1 Priapulus caudatus
TAAAATAAATTAAAAATAAAATAATAATATTAATTAATGCCGGTAAATCCAGGCAAATCCTCTACAGCAAATCCTCTTGACGTGATTCTCTCGCATTGACTTTGCAGCAACAGATGGAGGCGCATTTGAACAACCTGAAGAAGATGGCGACGGCTCGCAAGCGCCGCCTGGAGGACGCTAGAGACCTGTTTGAGTACGTGCGCGAGAGCGAGGACTTTGAGCAGTGGATCGCCGAGAAACTGCAGCAGGCACAGAGCGAGGACTACGGACAGGACTTTGAACACGTGCAGGTAGGCGAAAACTGTAAAACTGTAAACGTGAACATGTAGAGAAAGTTTGACGAGCGTGGTGGCGGGGCCTTGTCCTAACAAGAACGTGGGTTATCCGCGTAGCTGCAGTAGGCTTTAGAGTGAAGACTATGTCTAGGACTTTGAACACGTGCAGGTGGGCAGGCTCGACATAGAGAAAGTTAGTTGGGCCCTATTTGTCTGCCTGTGCAGACTGGCCACAGCAGGCTTAGAGCAAGGATTAGGTCCAGGACTTTAAACACGTACAGGTAGGCAGGCTCGACATAGAGAAAGTTAGTTGGGCCCTATTTGTCTGCCTGTGCAGACTGGCCACAGCAGGCTTAGAGCAAGGATTAGGTCCAGGACTTTAAACATGTACAGGGAGGCAAGCTCGACATAGAGAAAGTTCGTTGGGCCCTGTTCTAACAAGGACGTATGTTGTCTGTCTGGCTGCAGCAGGGTTTAGAGTGAGGGCTATGTCCAGAACTTTGAAGACGTGCAGGCGGGCAGGCTCGACATAGAGAAAGTTTGTCAAGCGTAGTAGCGGGGCCCTGTCCTAATGAAGACATGTGTTGACCGCCTGGCTGCAGTAGGCTTTAGAGCGAGGACTGTGTCTACGGTCTAGAGATTGAGGGTTGGGAGTTACGTGTGGAGTATTTGTTATGACCTACAGGCAAAGGCCTGCATTGCCGTCTGGTGTGGTTTGGTGGTCGATTCGAGGATACACGAGTGTCTTTTTTTTAAAGATATATTATTACGTTTTTACACTGTAGAATGTGTGTGTAGTTATTGTGAATGTCCATAGCACTGCTTTGCAGCTCAAGTCTAAGCAGTCACGTGTCTTCTAGATAGATACATATCATGTATTCATATGATTACGTATGCATTGCCGGCTGCTTTGCTGTGGACTAGTGTGCCTGCACGATTGGCTGATTTTGTGTTTTCCTCGTTGCTTACATCAGGAGTTGCACAACAAGTACGATGAGTTCAAGCTACAGGTGGAAGCAGGGGGTGAGCGGTACGCACAGTGTCAGAAGCTGGCTGAGCGACTTATCGACCACCAGAACCCTCACGCAGACGACATCAAGAACCGACAGCAGCAGCTCAAGTACGTGGCGCCATCTACGCCAATGATGTTGTTACCTTACTTACATCTTCCTACCTTACCTACCTTACACACACCACACAACATTTCTTAACCTACCTACCTACCTACCTACCTACCTACCTACTCACCTACCACCACCACACCATGCTTAACAACCATACAGTTATTAATGCTAAACTGTGTTGCCAACCAATTTTATTTCAATGTCCAAGAGTGTCAACTTAACTGTGTGTGCTAAGTGTCAGTTTTACTGCAAAGTTTGCCCCGTGACCAGAATTTGGGTTGCCGGTTCGGACATTACGAACATTAAACATTCTCGTAGTTATATAGCCATATTTTATACTCTCTGGTTGGGCATCGTAATGTACTACTGTATTATAATAGTGTGTTATTGCATATTTCACTCAGGATAAGCTGGAACTATTTGTATTCTCATCACAATGAGTCGCTGGTAATCGTTATCCCAGGCCTGTAGGTCTGTATTATATGCATGCATGTATGTTCTCCCTGTACCTAACGTATCTCACTGTGTGTCGTAGAAGGCGACTAAAAGGAGTTGGCGTCAGGAAGGGTATCCGGCTGTAAAACTTCTGCTCCAAAAGCCATTCCATGAAGGAATCAAACTGTCCAACCCCGAAAGGGAAAACGGACATTAAACTGATGATGATGATGATGATGATGATGATGATGATGATGATGATGATGATGATGATGATGATGTATGTTCTGCAGGGAAGCTTGGCAGAGCCTGCTTAAGTCGTCAGAGGAACGAGACAATAAGCTTCAGGCAGCAGGAGAGATACATCGCTTCAACCGTGACGTTGGCGATTCGCTGTCCAGGATACAAGTAAGTGTGTTAATTAAAACTGGTATTTTCTAATTAAAAATTTCTGATCAATAATTACTAAGTATGATTAATAATTTCTAGTTACTGGTAATTTGGCGAATGACAATAATGCGACTTTGGTTCACCATTTTTACAATTAACTTGGTAACAATTTTACTATAAAATATTTTTCTTACCAAGTACTGTCAGTAAGTGCCTGAATCACTAAGAGTTATTAATATTACAATATATATATATACTATATATATATATATATATATATATATATATATATGTGTGTGTCAAGTTGTTTATGTAGTAAATTGGGGCGGGCGTCTTGCAGGAGAAATACGCGAGCATTCCGGACGACCTTGGGCGTGACCTCAACGGTGTACAGAGTCTGTTACGCAAGCACGAGGCCTTCGAGAATGACCTTGTAGCACTTGAAGGTCAGCTGCAGGTGCTACTGGATGACAGCGGGCGTCTCTGCGCCCAACATCAGGTGCGTGTGGACCGCTCGTCAGGCATTTTAGTCACCAATTAGTTATGCGTACAGGTAGCATGATTTAATATCGGATGCTCATGCTAACCCCAGTGCTATGCGACAGATTGGCTAGGCACTAAATTCCCAATTCACGTACGATGTTTGGCAATTATTTTTTTACCTGATAAGGCGTATGTCATTTTTGTCATGAGTACCAATTTTTTTATCTCGTTATTCACGTTACCACGTTGATTGTAACTAATGAGATAAACTGATAAATATATTTGATTCCTGTTTATTGCCGCACTGTGTGGTCACGTGAGGTGTCGTGCGTTGTTTTTACCCAATAAGGATTCTGTTTTCATCTTTCTTAATTATATTACAACGTTGACTATAATTAATGAGTAAACATTATTGATTCCTGTGTATCTATACCCCGCTGTTGTGCCCGTGCTCACTCGTGTGGTATGTGCAGGTGGCAATGCAGACGACATTAAGCAGCAACAGGCGATCGTTGTTGAGAACTGGAACAAACCTGCAGGAGAGGGCCGGACAGCGGCGCGAGGAGCTGCAGATGTCCTGCGACCTCCATCGCTTCATGGCCAACGTAAATTACTAACACACATTACTAACGCGGTAAATTACTAACACACACCCGCGCACGCACGTACAGATATGTGCATTGTGTCACTTCTCATATACCATTCATATATATATATATATATATTATATATACTATCCTTCAATAGTTTGTACGTAAACTTTGAAAATTGTTATAACGTGTGTGCTCGCTTGCGCCCTAAATAAGACAGCAGTGCGCAGGAACTGTTACTGATAACTATAACTTTAACTATAGCTGCAACTATAGCGGATAACTCTACTCTACTATAACTCTGGCTGACTCTCGCGCCAGCAGTGACTCACGAGCTAGCGCGAACGAGAATATAACTCTAACTGTAAACATTACTGGTAACTGTTAATATACAGAGTACCTCCTTTACTGGTAACTGTAACCTATAGAGTGTACTCTTACTGTAACTATAACTGATTGTGCCTTGACCAGGGCGACTGCGTGAACCTCACGAGCTGGACTCCGTGCCGAACGAGGAGAATAACTATAAATCGCTGTAACCCGATTACTGTAACTGTAACTATAAGTGTACCTCTTACTGTAACTATAACTGTATGTGACCTTGACACAGGCGCGCGACCTCACGAGCTGGGCGAACGAGACGCAGACGGCGATGGCGGCCGAGCAGCCGGCGCGCGACCTCGCCGGCGTGCAGGCGATGAAGAAGAACCACGACGAGCTGAAGGCGGAGATCGACGCGCGCGACGAGGCGTTCGCAACCGTCATGCAGGCCGCGAAGATGATGAAGGACGGCGGCCATTACGCGGGCGATGAGGTGAGTGCTGGCCATGCGGAGGCGGCCCGGGCATTATATTTTAATTGATATATAAATATTATTATTTATTATTAAGATTAATATTATTAATAGATTACATATTATTCATAAGCATTAATGTTATTATTAAGATTAATATTATTAATAAGATTATTGTTATTATTAAGATAAATATTATTTTATTCTTCAATTTTTAATATTAATTTATTATTAAGATTAATATTATTATTAGGTTAATATTATTATTAAGATTAATATTAATTAATAGCTGCGCGGCAGTAGCATGGTACGGCAAACCTGCAGTTAAGTGTTGCGTTTTGGATTCTCTGTGATGCTAAGCACAAAACCATTGAAGCAGTTATTTGAAAATGAAAACTGAGGGGAATGGGATTGGCACTTTCTTACTGGGGATCAGCCAGGAGGTAAGGGGGTTGGTCCTTGGTCCCTTTCATGATTGATGACCATAGCTCATACACACGTAGAGTATTTTACATTGTACTTTTAACCGCAATTAGGTTGAATTTTGATTGTTTCGTATATAGTAGAAGGTACGCATGTGCCCATGTATTATTATGGGATTAACACCTGCATCAGTGAGCATCATAGTACATTCAGCATGTGATCATCATGGAGATTCACATTTTTATCTTATGTTCACAGATCACAGCAAGGGCAAAGCAGACACTCGATGCTAAGACGAAACTGGACAAGGACTGGAAGGAAAAGGCCGAGCGTATTCAGGAGTTGCTCAAGCAGCAGCAGATACTCAGAGATGCCAAGCAACTCGACAGCACCAGTGCAACGCAGGAGGTACGGGAGTTTCTTTTGTTTTCCCTAAAAAGTTTAGGCAGCTATTATTATGACATTGTTACAACTATGCACGTGCAATTGCTTCTATTTGCAAACCTGATTTGTAGCTAGCTTGCTGCTATTGCCTGCGAGTCTTCCACACTTATCATCTACTACATCAGATCTAGTTTTCATCTATCCCTGTCCAATATAAAACGTATTGATATAAATGAAATGGCTATAAACAGGCTTTCCTCCTTCTCCCTTCAAAGCGAAATGTTTTGCCTTTGTGGCAATCATCCTTGTTGTGATGCCACAACTCTCTCATTAGACCCAGAACAACCCTCACTCCCAGCCTGCTTTAGATTCCTGATGTTAGGTTCTTGCTTAGACGTCTGCTGTTTGTTCTTGCATCGTTGTCCTTGCCATGATGCCCCAACATTTCTCATTAGACCCAGAACAACCTTCACTTTCAGCCTGCTTTAGATTCCTGACGTCGTTAGATTCTTGCTTAGTCATCTGCTGTGTTTTCCTCACATCGTCGTCGTCTGCCTCGCAGGCGTATCTGAGCTCCTGACGGTAGATTCCTGCTTAGACGTCTGCTGTGTTTCTTCACATCGTTGTCGTCTGCCCTGCAGGCGTATCTGAGCTCCTGACGGTAGATTCCTGCTTAGACGTCTGCTGTGTTTCTTCACATCGTTGTCGTCTGCCCTGCAGGCGTATCTGAGCTCCTGACGGTAGATTCCTGCTTAGATGTCTGCTGTGTTTTCCTCACATCGTTGTCGTCTGCCCCGCAGGCGTATCTGAGCTCCTGACGGTAGATTCCTGCTTAGATGTCTGCTGTGTTTTCCTCACATCGTTGTCGTCTGC
>NW_014577451.1:104498-111135 GCF_000485595.1 Priapulus caudatus
TGTTCGCGATACAACATACAAAACGAAAATCATCAGCAAATTTTGCGCAAATTACTGATTTTTACTGGTTCTCCTACATTGCTGTAGTTAATTTTAGAAAAATGTATGACATAACCGTAAACACCGAACATAGGTAACTATTTATGATCCCCAAATACAGGTACGAAAATCAAAACAGTTGTCATGGGAACCATGTATAGCCTAAACCTCTATTAACAAGCACTCACTCAAGGAAAACCCCAAATGTTCTGACGAGACAGGTTGTCTTGTATATATAGGAACTCCCATCAATATTAACTGCGGACTCAAGCCAATTTTTTTTATCAGCATTTTGTTTAAATGTAACAATCGGATTAAATTCTATAATATATAAAATGTAGTATAATGTAAAGCTCCTTCAAGCCTTTTACAGATTAGCCGTTCTGTTCTTATAGAGGTGTTCCGCCTGTGAACACATGCTTGACTCTACCTCTTTGATTCTTGTTCGATGCGTGGTTCTGTTGGCCGGCCTATCTCCGCCCTCGACGGCCTGATGCCTTCTGCAGCTTCTTCATTCTTGTCCTGCTGGCTGGTCACCTTCCCCTAGGCGGCTCCTCCACCATCTTCGCTTCGACCGCGATCCACGCGATTGTTCTACAGATTACACAAACGAACGGATATTTCAGCAGTTACTGCACGCAGGCACGCCACGCTACGACACGCACCACACGCACGCTACGCACGCACGCCACGCACGCACACACACCACATTCACTTGTTTTATATTAGGCTAACCATTTCCAACACGACGTTAAGCAATATTCGGTATATATTTTTTTGCAAAGGACGACACTTGACGGTTAATCGATTAACAAGATGATGCTAGGACAATCCATGCTAGATAGGTTACGTAACCTCAGCATAGTCTCTGTGAGTTGTGCATAGAGCAAAGCATCCTTGGAAGCTTGTTTTTCTTCTCTCAGAGAGCTCCTTCACTCTGCCCTCCTGCCAACATCACCAGCAGTGTTACTCTACAACAGTCTCACAGAGACTCCGAAACGTATGGCCAGCAGGCTACAGCCGTGATTTTGCACGGTCAGTTTTTGAAACTGCACGGCCCCAAATTTTTTTTTAAACCTTTAAATTTAAAAATTTTGTAATTAATTTTTCAGGGGAGGCCCCGTACCCCCCCCCCCCCTGGAGGCCCCTCTCATAGCCTGCCCCCCCCGTGAACGGACCTACGGCGGCCGGTTGGCTTGACGATACAAAAAATTGCCACTCCCAAATATTTTTTCGGCACCTCCCACAATACATCATTTGTGGCTTAATAACCCTGTTCCGACCGTGGCAGGATAGATGGACAGCCACCAGCAACATTACCCTACTATAACCTCACAGAAACTCATGGGTGGCCAGCAAGCGTAAGATGACAGTGTAGGCAGATGTAGAGGCAGATGCAGATGTAAGCACTAGCACTCGTGCCAGACCTGATCAAACCGCATGGAACTATCTAGTGAAATCACAGTTCGCTTTCCCCATCAATGATTCTTGGGCTCAATCGGCAGAGCATCAGCGCCATAATACAAATTTATTGTTTGTTTGCCTCACCCGACCGACCCACCAAAATAGGGGCCTGGGCTCAAAAATTTTTTATTCTTTCTTACAAATTGAATCACTGTACATTATATAAATCGTTTAGGCACTACATTATAAGTTACCAGCAAAACAAAAACATTCAACATAAAAGGTTTATCTCCACACAAGCACACCCGCAGCATGCTAGACACCATGCCTGGAATTTGTAAAATAGACCCCCCTCAAAAAAAGCCTTACCTACCTACCCAAACTTTTTTTAATTGTGGCCTAGGGCTGACCTACCTGCTTTTTGGCTTTACCGGCACGGGTCTTGTTTTACAAAGCAAGGCTATTGCTTCACTCCAACACCTGACTGTTAGCGATGGAGGGAATTGCGTTAGTTACTATAGCCGACTTCGACCAATACTTTAATTAAGAAAAATTTAGCCCGTAGGACGGTTTTCAACTGTACACGTGGTGTTGCCGAACAGTACTACGTGGGTGTGCAAACACGTCAGTAGCTGTGGACGCTTTCCAACAGTACACGCTGTGTGCGAAACACTGCGTATTTAGCTGTTCGCGACGCGTTCAACACTACACGTTGTGTTCGAACACTACAGCGTGGTGAAGGAACACGCTATTAGCTCGTTGGACCGTTCAACACTACAACACTGTGTTTTCGAACAACTACCACGTGTGTTGCAAACACGCTATTAGCTGTTGGACGCGTTCAACAGTACACGTTGTATGCGAACACTACTCACGGTGTGTTTTGAACACGCGATTAGCTGTCAATACGTGACCACGATCGACGCTCAGCGCACCCACTAGCGGAACCTTCCTGACGACCTGGGAGAACGGCCGGCGCCGCAGCGTGCTTCTGTGCGTGCAGCTCCTGGCAGTTTCCGTGCAGGGCCTTCACCTTGTCGTCCTGCGTCTGCAGAAGGTTCTCAAACGCGACGTGACGCTTCAGCAGTCCCTCGACTTCCTGCACCGTCGTAGGGATCTCCGCCGAGCTCAGATACGCCTGCGGGGCAGACAGACGACAGACGATGTGTCAGCGAAAACATCTAGTAGACGTCTAAGCAGGAATCTAGCCGTCAGCCGCGGAGCTCAGATACGCCTGCGCGGGGCAAGAACAGACCGACAACGAATGTGAGGAAAACACGCAGACATTCTAAGCAGGAATCTAACCGTCAGGAGCTCAGATAGCCTGCGGGGCAGACAGACGCACAACGATGTGAGTGAAACACAGCGACATCTAAGCAGGAATCTACCGATCAGGAGTTCAGATACGCCTGCGGGGCAGACGACAACATGTGAGGAAAACACACAGCAGACATCTAAGGCAGCGAATCTACCGTCAGGAGCTTCAGAATACGCCTGGCTCCGGGGCAGACAGGACGACGATGTGAGGAAACACAGCAGACGTTAAGCAGGAACTCTTACCGTTTCAGGAGCTCAAGCATACGCCTGCCAGGGTAGACGACAACGATTGTGAGGAAAACAGCAGCAGACGTCTAAGCAGGAGATCTACCGCTCAGGAGCTTCAGATACGCCTGCGGCGGCAGACAGATGACAACGGTATGTGTATGGGAAAAAACACAGCGACGTCTAAGCAGGAAAGTACCGTCAGAAGCTCAGATAGCCTGCGGGACAGGACAGACGACAACGATGAGGAAAAACACATGCAGACGTCTAAGCAGGAATCTACCGTCCAGGGGAGCTCAGATATCGGCCTGCGGGAAGGGCGCCGGGGACCGTGCGCCCGCGCGCCAGTCACCGGCGGGCCGCGCCTAAGCGGAGCGGTAATGTTGCTGGTGCTGTCATCTATCTTGCTGCCACACTGAGTTTCTGTGAGGTTATAGTAGGGTAACGTTGCTGGTGCTGTCATCTATCTTGCTGCCACACTGAGTTTCTGTGAGGTTATAGTAGGGTAATGTTGCTGGTGCTGTCATCTATCTTGCTGCCTCACCGAGTTTCTGTGAGGTTATAGTAAGGGTGACGCTGCTGGTGCTGTCAGCTATCTTGCTGGAATTGGTACGGAGGCCTCCCCTGGAAAATTCATTACAAATTTTAAATTTTAAAGTTTAAAAAAAATTTTGGCCGTGCAGTTTCAAAACTGACCGTGCAAATCACGGCTGCACGGCTCGCAGGCTAATACGTTTCGGAGTCTCTGTGAGACTGTTGTAGAGTAACACTGTTGGTGATGTTGCAGGAGGGGCAGAGTGAAGGAGCTCTCTGATGAGAAGAAAAACAAGCTTCAGGATGCTTTGCTCTATGCACAACTCAACAGAGACTATGCTGAGGTACGTAAGCCTATCTAGCATGAAGCCTACCATCAATCTTTTAATCGATTAACCGTCAAAGTGTTGTCCTTCCAAAAATATAACCGAATAATCTTAACGTCGTGTTGGAAATGGTTAGCCTATTATAAACAAGTGGAATGTGTGTGTGTGTGCGTGCGTGCGTGCGTGCGTGCATGCGTGCCTGCGAGCATGCTTGCGTGCATGCCTTGTGCAGTAACTGCTGTAAAAATATCCCGTTCGTTTGTGTAACTGTAGACATCGGCGTGGATCGCGTCGAAGCAGAAGATGGTGGAGGAGCCGTTAGGTGAGGTGACCAGCCTGCAGGACAAGATGAAGAAGCTGCAGAAACATCAGGCCGTCGAGGCGGAGATAGCCGCCAACGAACCACGCATCGACAAGATCAAAGAGGTAGAGTCAAGCATGTGTCATCAGCGAAGACACCTCTATAGAACAGACGCTTATCTGTAAAGGCTTGAGGACTTTACATTTATACATTTTATATATTTATACAATTATAGATTTTTATCACATTTAAAACAAAATCTGATAAAAAAAAATTTGGCTTGAGTCGCAGTTATTTGATGGGAGTGCCTATAATACAGACAACTGTCTCGTCAGAACATTTGGGGTTTTCCTTGACTGATGCTTGTATACAGGTTAGGCTATACATGGTTGCCATGACAACTGTTTGATTTTCGTACTCTGTATTTGGTGATCATAATATAGTTACCTATTTTAGTGTTTAAGGTTATGTCAATCATTTTTACTAAAATTAACTACAGGCACGTAGGAAAACCAGTAAAAATCCAGTAATTGCCAATTTGCTAATGATTTTCGTTTGTAGTTGTATCGTGACATGGCAAAATCTATCATTCGATTGCTTCGATTCGTTGTAGGCTGGTGAGACACTGGTTGCCAAGAAACATCCAGAGTCGGAAAAGGTGAAGACGCAGACGAACAACCTGCTCGGACAGTGGCGCGACCTGCGGGAGTCGGCAGACAACCGCGCTAAAGTCCTCGAGGAAGCGAGAGACATCCTAGAGTTCAACAGCCAGGTGGAGAAGGTTGAGGCGTGGATGCGCGATAAGGTGCGTGA
Organism: Priapulus caudatus; assembly: GCF_000485595.1. Lineage (NCBI taxonomy): Eukaryota > Metazoa > Priapulida > Priapulimorpha > Priapulimorphida > Priapulidae > Priapulus > Priapulus caudatus. The sequence continues at coordinate 109,458 of NW_014577451.1, forward strand.
GTTATTGTAATTAATTAATTAGTAATTAATAATATGTAAATGTAGCCTTTTTTAATCCGAGTAGCATGGCAGTTGACAGCATTGTATTGATTGATTGCCTAAGTACGCTTACTGTTTTAGGTGTGACACTGTCTTGCAAGGACAATGTCGCCACGATATTTGAATCGTATCAGCTAAGCTAAGCTATCAGCAGTGGGCATGCATTAATATGTATCAGTTTTTGGAAATAATAAACATGTGGACCTCCATGATTTTATGTTTTATGTTGTTTATGTTATATGTTTATCTGTTGTTGTCGTGCGCAGACGGTGATGATTCAGGCAGGAGACACGGGGCGGGATTACGAACACTGCCTGGAATTGCAGAAAAAGTTGGATGACAAGGACTCTGTAAGTGTCTCCATGTAGGAGAGGGTATATAGCAGGCATTGTAGGGAATCGCATCATGAAAATCCCGGCTGAACATAGATTTATGCAGCTGATTGTAATTTTTTCTTGACAAGAATTTTGATTTTAACTGTAATTTAGTAGTTTTTTTTTAGCACTGCATTATAATTCGTTACAATTGAGGAGTACTGACTTTTTGGCAGTCAGTATTACTAGGAATATATCTTTCTAGTATTATGTCGCTACCTACCTATACGCAGTTGCCTAAATTTGGCAACATTGTATTTTTGCAGCTTTAGTCATTTCAAATAATTAATTTTTTATAATTTATATAATTAATATATTATTTATATAATTAATATCAATATATAATTTTATATTTACACGCCGCCCTTGGTGTCTATTCGCAGGCCGTGCATGTTAATGCTGACACGATAAAGGCAGTTAACAAGCTGGGAGACAGGCTGGTGCACCAAGGCCGCTCGGACACGCGTGAGGTGCAGGCCAAGCAGCAGCAGCTTAACAACAAGTAAGTAACATGCTGCAACTATAGTTCAGTTAAATATAGAGTTAATTATGCTTAGTACTTCTTGTGGCGTTATGTGTACCCAGTTATTGGTGTGTTATGTAGATATATATCAGGAGTTAATGAAGACAAAATGAGATGTTTGTCTTCATGAACTCCTGATATATATGTATATATTATTATGTATTTATTTATTTATTTAATTATTTATTTATATACCTAAGCCTTCTTGTGACAATGGCATTCTCTCAGTGACTATGCAACAATGAGAACAAATTGTTTGTGATTACATTAATTTTAATATTTAGATAGGAACATGCTGATAACAAGGTATCATCTACCCTTCCGTCTGTATCGTAAAATGCTTTGTCTTTTGTGGTAAAGTTTTTAGGTAGTTAGTAGTCCTAATACTGTTGGCAGCTACTGTTCAGTAATTTATGATCTTCTCGATTTAATTTCTTTATCAGGTCATGTTGACTTCGAACAGATTAGCAGCAGTAGAATGTGCTCTAACACGTAGAAAATACTTCAATAGTGGCTTTTGTTGTTTGGATGCCATGTATTTTGACAGCATGGTTTTTGTTGCTGCAGATGGGATGCCTTGCAGGGAGCGTTGGAATCACACAAGGCACAGCTTGCTGGTGCGCTAGAGGTCCACGCATTCATTCGTGATTGCAACGAAGTGAAATACAGAATTAATGAAAAGGTGCAGGGCGCAACATTATTACCTCCGCCAAGGGGTTGGCAGGAGGTTATGTTTTCACCA
>NW_014577451.1:111160-114072 GCF_000485595.1 Priapulus caudatus
ATTAATTAATTAATAAATTTTTTTAGGATAGGTCAGAAATGGGAAAGTTGGATGTTTGTTTTCTATTTCAAGTTTGTAAAATTAATTTGGTTTGGTAAACTAGTTTAAAATGGCAAATAGGTCATTGTTTAAAACTATTATTAATGTTTGTTCATAGGCACTAGCTTTCCAAGTTGAGGACTGTGGTAAAGATTTGGATGGTGTAGAGACACTACAGCGCAAGCAGGATGCGGACGAGAGAGGAATGACTGCCATCTATAGCCGCATACAGGTACTAATATTTTATCTTCTTTTTTTTTACGTTTTGGTGTAACGTTACAAAGCGATAAGTGTACTTTACTACAATATCGGATGTTCTTTTGTTGTGTTTCATGTGACTGTTGTATTTGTGTGTAGGAACTGAATGAGGGTAGCAAGAAACTGCAAAAGAAACATCCTAATAACGTTTCCACGATCCTTGACAAGCAGACTGAGGTTGCAAACGACTGGCATCGTCTCATTGACCTGTCAAAGGCTAGGTAAGTGCCACACGAGCGATTTCTCGCTTCTGCATTGGTTAACTGGTGAAAGCATGTTTAGTTTTTGATGCGAAGACAATGTGATTGAAACTTGGTGATATTTAGTTCTAATACTAAAGTTTTCCATTGCCAGAAAGTGTGATTTCTCGCTTCTGCATTGGTTAACTGGTAAAAGCATGTTTAGTTTCTGATGCGAAGACAATGTGATTGAAACGTGGTGGTATTTATGTTTCAAGTGTAACACTCGCATTTTCCATTGGCAGAAAGGACAAGTTGGCAGCATCTTACAGTCTACAGAAGTTCAATTCTGACCTCAAGGAACTGGAGACGTGGGTAAACAGCATGCTAGCACGCATGACCTCTGGCGATATGCCCAAGGACATTTCCGAGGCAGAATCCGTGATGGAGCTTCACCAGGAGCGCAAAGTAACCATTGACCTCGTTATTGATCAAATTTCTAGTCGCGTTAAAAGATTTTCGAATTAAGTGATCCGTTTCGATGGCTTCGCAAATACCTCAATAGATGGGAGTTTAAGTGGAGCCACAGTTATGCCAATATATATGCTAACATGTTAAAAACGTACTTACACACCAAGAATTCACTCGTCCACATCCACTAACGTCGATCTACGGGTGCTTCTAGTAGACGCGTGGTTACCGAGTCCGAAATTTTTGCTAATATGCTAAAAACGTAGCAAGAATTCCCTGATCCACATCGACTAGCATCCATATACAGAAACGTCTAGCAGACGCGTGGGTACCGTATGCTGTTACCTAGTCACGCACATCTAGCGCGAGAGCAGAATATGTCGACGAATATATGCATCGTCCTGTGTGTTGCTTGTTGTTTGTCGCGTGTCGTCGTTACTTAGCGGCGCGCACGGCACAAGGGCAAACACATGAGCATCGTTGACGTCGTTCTGTGTCGTCTGCTGCAGGCGACTTGTGCAAGATGGGAGTTTAAGTTGAGCCACAGTTATGCTAATATATATGCTAATATGCATAGCTACACACCAAGAATTCACTTATCCACATCCACTAGCGTTGATCTACGGATGCTTCTAGCGACGCACAGTAATGCCGTACCCGCGCTTGCTCAGTTACCGTGCGTCGCTACATGCATCCATAGATCGACGTTAGTAGATGTGGATGACTGAGTTCCTGGTGTGTAGGTACGTTTTTAGCATAACTGTGGTTCCACTTTAACTCTGAAGCACGCACGGGTACGGCAGGGTAAAAAATACATGGGAGCGATTCGCGATTCGCTCTTTAAACCTCCGAAATAGCTCCCATGAGGCTCAAAATAGCTCCCGTAAAAATTTTGACAAGCGCTATTTTTCCCACAGACTCGAAAAGAGCTCCCGTGAAAAAAAAGTTATTTTTTCCCTGGGGTACGGCGTTGCCTAGCGGCAACCGCGTCGAGAGAGCGGAATATTTTGGCAAAATTATGCATTGTTGACGTCGTTCTGTGTCGTCTGCCGCAGGCGGAGATCGACGGCCGCGAGGAGGGCTTTGATCGTCTGCGTAACTACGGCCGCAACCTGATCAACGAGCGTCACTACGCGAGTGAGGATGTGCACGCGAGCCTCACCTTCCTAGACGAGCTGCAGCAGCAGCTGAAGGACACGTGGCAGGAGCGCAACCGCCTGCTGCAGCAGTCCTACGACCTACAGGTGCGTGCGTGGGGGGATGGGAAGTGTGTGGGTGGGGGGATGTGTCTGTGTGGGTGGAGGGGGAGTGTGTGTGATCCCTCTATCCATGCATCCATCCATTCATGCATCCATCCATCCATCCATCCATCCATTCATGCATCCATCCATCCATCCATCCATCCATCCATCCATTCATCCATCCATCCATCCATCCATCCATCCATCCATCCCTTCATCATGTAAGAACATAGTAATTGGTATATTGTATATACATTATTAATTGGTACCATAGTAAACTACAGTGTGTAGTGAGTTGATTGGTGAGTATAATGCTGTGATGCTGGTATTGTAGGTGTTTAAGGATTGTGCTGAGCAAGGTGACGCCTGGCTAGCATCCAAGGAGGCATTCCTCAACAATGAAGATCTAGGAGTGAGTTTTTACAAAAGCACGAAAAGGATAGGATTTTTAAGAAAAAAAAACATTCACAATTTCAAATTTATAAATTCACAATAAATTCGAATTTTCATTCATTTTAGGCCTATCCTACACAAACCTAGTGCATTGCATGTACCTGTTGTGTAACAGATAATGATATTATGGAGTAAAATTCTTTCTATATTTTGGATGGAACGATGTGCTTACACGCATATACGGCAGTGTGTGTATGTACGTTGTGTGCGTGCTTGCGTGCGAGCGTGTGCATGCATACATGCGTGCGAGAGTGTGCGTGCTTACCTGCGT
>NW_014577451.1:114614-117933 GCF_000485595.1 Priapulus caudatus
CGCACGTTTATGTGGGTGCATGCATGTGTGTGCATACATGCTGGCACGTGTGCATGCATACATGCGCGCACGTTTATGTGGGTGCATGCATGTGTGTGCATACATGCTGGCACGTGTGTGTGCATACATGCTGGCACGTTTATGTGGGTGCATGCATGCGCGTGCATACATGCTGGCACGTGTGTGTGCATACATGCTGGCACGTTTATGTGGGTGCATGCATGCGCGTGCATGCATGCTGGCACGTGTGTGTGCATACATGCTGGCACGTTTATGTGGGTGCATGCATGCGCGTGCATACATGCTGGCACGTGTGTGTGCATACATGCTGGCACGTTTATGTGGGTGCATGCATGCGCGTGCATACATGCTGGCACGTGGGTGTGCATACATGCGTGCGAGCGTGTGTGTGTTTACATGTGTGCGAGAGTGTGCGTGCTTACCTGCGTGCAAGGGTGTGAGTGTGTGTGTGCATGCATGCTTGTGCATCCAGGCCGGAGTGGTCATTACATTAACCTTTTCTTTGCATCTAGGACTCGATCTCCGACGTGAAGGCTCTGCTGAAGAAACACGAGGACTTTGAGAAGTCTCTGCAGACGCAGGGAGAGAAGATCGCCACGCTCGAGCAGCTAGCAGCCGACCTCGTCCGCGTGAGTGTTGCCGCTCTCCCCCTCCCCTCCTCCCTCTCTACTGCACTCCTCTGCTGTGCTCGCCCCCTCTCCCCTCCGCTGCCACTGCACTCATTTGCGGTTACACGGACAACAGGCGTGGGGTGGCTGTAGTACTCTGAGATACGTTAACGAGTTAATGAGTTAATGAGATACATTAATAGTTATGATGGACTAATGAGAAATAATTAGCTATTGTGAAGGAAACTGCTAAGGTATCATATAGGAAAGAAATCTAAGCACAATATCGGAAAATTCAGAAACCTATTATTAAAAAAACGTCCAACTACAATATGATATATTCATTGTGTTATATTGTCTATTGAAATTAGGCATCGTGTATTTTCGGTGGGTGAAAGGTTTAGCTACTGTAATGTCTCCTTAATGTGACAAATTTGATCATATTTCGATAAACTGAATATAATCTGATAAATAATATCGATAATATCGGATAATATACCTACACGATATCTATATAATAATAATATATAATGATAGATAATATCGGATAAATTCTGATGACATATTTTCCTGTGCTTCACCAGAAGAACCACTTTGACAGTGACGGCATCACAGCGAGGTCAGCACAGGTCACGGCGAGGAGAGATCGTCTGCTTGCAAAGGCCTCCGCACGCACGCGAAAGCTAGAGGACTCGATGAAGCTGCAGAAGTTTCTGAGGAATGCTTACGATGTACGTTTCCCTGTTATTATTATTATTATTATTATTATTATTAAATCTTTATTGCATGTAATTCGAATATAAATAAATGTACTGAAGACATGTCACATGTGTTTTTTCATGGAGTAAAAATCTGTAGGGTACTGATAGGAATCTGAGGTATACTATCAACTTGTGTAAATGACACTTGCTGAGTCATTTTCGAGTTCCCACTTCAGTCACAGTGACTCCTCTACATATCTCAGAGTGTCTCAGAATATACACTGAATTTCGGCACCACTTGTAGTGGTAGTCATTGGTAGATTAAGCTACATGGATGAATCTCTGGTATTGGTTTCCCTATCACCCTGTGTAAAGAACGCTCCTTTGAGTCATTTTCGAGTTTCCCTTCAGTCATGGTGATTCTTCTACATGTTTCACATGTGTCACTGAGTGTCTCAGAGTGTCACAGAGTATACACTGAATTTCTGCACCACATGTAGAGGTTGTTATAGGTAAATGAAGCTACGCGGATGCGCTACATGTTGGTTAATGTCTGTCTGACGCGCACACAGGTGACTAACTGGGGTTAATGTCTGTCTGACGCGCACACAGGTGACTAACTTGGGTTAATGTCTGTCCGACGCGCACACAGGTGACTAACTGGGGTTAATGTCTGTCTGACGCGCACACAGGTGACTAACTGGGGTTAATGTCTGTCTGACGCGCACACAGGTGACTAACTGGATGCAGGAGAAGATGCAGATGGCCTGCGATGAGTCATACAGGGAACCCGTCAACCTGCAGTCGAAGATACAGAAGCATCAAGCGTTCGAGGCAGAACTGCAAGCCAACAAGGGCAGAATCACCGCCGTGAAAAAGGTACTTCGTTCACAGCTAAATGGGTAGAAAGGAAAAGCGAGTACTTGTGCAGTTTTGCTGAGCGCTACCACGTGCGAGTAGAGTTTTGCAAAACATTTTATAGTTGTCCATATCATCAGGATGCTGGTCCCAGACTCTACTGAACGTGCCAGTGAGCCTAATTAGGAGTGACAGATGGAAGCGGGAGGAGGGGAGAGTGCAGGTGTTTTCATACGTTATATTTCTGCAGGAGGGAGAACGACTCATTGCGGACGAACACTATCTAGACGACCTTTGTGCGAGCACGGTGCAAACACTGCAGAACAGCTGGGAGACACTGACAGACACGTCGAACATAAAGAAGGAGCGTCTGCAGGATGCGTACCAGGTAAGACCGATGTGCAAGCAGCCACGGTAGTGGTACACACTACGATGTAGGCCACGGTAGGTGATGTACAGGTACAGCCGAGTCGCTAGTCTCCGTCACTTCTTAACTAAACAGAAGATCCATGTGTTGGGGTGGGGGGCTAGTGCTAGTCAGGGGGAAGCTGGGGTGCCTAGGTTTAGGTCTGGTAGGTAGCCACAGGAGGTGAGGTTCAGGTACAGGTGCAGGCAAGTCGCTAGTCTTAACTAGACAGCGTCGCGTTAGAGTCGCGTTACTTAACTAAACAGAAGGTCCATGGTGTGGGTAGGACTGATGTTCGTGAGGGTAAAGAAGTGTATAGCTGGAAGATAGTGTAGCACTAGTGTAAATGAAAGAATGAAAGAATAAAAAAATAGTGTAACTAGTGTAAAGGAATGTAGCACAAGTGTTAGTACGGGCAGCACTGGTGTTATTGGCATCGCAACACAACCGACTCTCCCCATGAAGGATTCCCAGTGTAGGACTGAGCAGACAGTGTAGCACACACACTGGTGTGAGTGAGGGTATGACTGGTGTGAGTGAGGGTATGACTGGTGTAAGTGAGGGTAAGTACTGGTGTAAGTTAATGTAGCACTAGTGTAAGTGAGTGTAGCATAGCTGTAAGTGAAGGTAGCACTAATGTTAGTGAGTGTAGCATAGCTGTGAGTGAGTGTAGCATAGCTGTGAGTGAGTGTAGCATAGCTGTAAGTGAAGCTATGCACTAATGT
>NW_014577451.1:119630-121744 GCF_000485595.1 Priapulus caudatus
GCGTAAGTTATTTTCAACTTAATTTGGATCCAACTGAGATAAACCTTATTAGCACATGTGAACTATAGAGATCCGATGAAATTATTCAATAACCTCTGCGTTACTGATCTGCGTAATTCTGCTTGCAATCTGCGCAGGCTCTGGAAGCGGAGATCGTGTCGCACGAGCCAGGCATCGAGACGATAACGACGTCGGCTGAACACATGATCAGTGGCAATCACTTTGCCGCGGGGGAGGTGCAGGCTAAGCTGAACACGCTGCTGCGCGCCCTGCAGGACCTGAAGGACAGCAGTGCGGAGAGACAGAGGAAGCTGCTGGATGCTGTCGAATCACACACGGTGAGCAGGGTATAAAAAAAAACACGGGAGCGATGAGCGATTCGCTTTTCAAATCTCCGAAATCGCTCCCGTGAGGCTCAAAATAGCTCCCGGAAAATTTTTGACGAGAGCGATTTTTCCCACAGACTTGAAAAAGAGCTCTTGTGAAAAAAAAGTAGTTTTTTCGCTGAGTCGGTGAGCTGTAGTGATTTACTGTTGATGATGTCATTGTTGTAGCATCCGACTACGTTTGTTTGTGGTTGGTCGAGAATCCTAATCACATGTGTGAATGTCATTCCTCGTATTGTTTTCCATCCATCCTCCTCTATATGTCTTTTTAAACAAATTTGCATGTGTATAATGTTTATAATTGATGGCAGTGTTGTTACTGATAGCTGAATCACTAACAGTTCTAATATCAGATAGCTAATATAGCCTCACGTTTCTGTAGTTCTACACTGAGGTAAACGAAGCACTGCAGTGGATCAATGAGAAGACACCACTCCTCACTAACAAGGACCTTGGCAAGGATGAAGACTCTGTACAGGTAAGCATTGGTGGCTTATTCCTGCATATTCCAATCTAAGTACTGCAATACAAATATATGCAGAAGACGTCTGCTTGAATCGATTACCGTAACGTAAAATTTTCTAATGTGAAATCCCCGCTTTCCCATCGACTTTCATTATTTATTTATTATCGTGTGATTGCCGATGAATTATGATGGGAATTTTTTCGGCCAAACAATACGTTACATTACGGACAATATTCAACACAGATATTAGCTTCATCATGCTTTTACATTTGCAAGTATGTGCAGCGAGTTCAATAGTTACATCTAACATATTACAGCGTCATACAGCTTACGTAATCAATGGTTTCTTCGTTTATTTGTTTATTTTTTTTGTTTATTCTACGATCATTTGCTCGTCGGTTTGCATAGATCTATATTGTGACACTCCTGCTATAGTTACATCTAACATATTACAGTGTCATATAGCATACGTAATCAACGGTTTATTTGTTTATTCATTTTGTTTATTCTACGATCGTCACGTTTGCACAGTCGCTCATGAAGAAGCTGTTACATGTCGAAGAATGTTACATCTAGCATATTACAGTGTCGTATGGCGTAGCAATCAACGGTTTATTTGTTTATTTGTTTTGTTTATTTTACGATCGCTGTTTGCAGTCGCTCATGAAGAAGCTGTTACATGTAGAAGAATGTTACATCTAGCATATTACAGTGTCGTATGGCGTAGCAATCGACGGTTTATTTGTTTATTTGTTTTGTTTATTTTACGATCGCTGTTTGCAGTCGCTCATGAAGAAACTGGACGCGGTCGACGTTGACATCGACAACTTCAGCAACAACGTCAACAAGCTGGCCATCCTCAGCCAGGGCCTGGTCAAGCGCGGCCACTTCGACAGCGACAACATCCGGCATCAGCAGGAGGCCGTCGAGGCGCGCTACGGCGAGCTGCGCGAGCTCGCCGCCCGCCGGCGCCACCTGCTGACAGACAATAGGCATCTTCTGCAGTTTGAGCGCGAGGCGGAGGAGCTGGAAGCGTGGATGACGGAGAAGGAGGCGCTGGCGGCGGCGGAGGACTACGGCCGCGACGTGGAGCACGTACAGGTCGGTGCTTGACCCGCGGAAACATTGACCGCTGACCGCCGGGTGTCATTTTACATTAGTGCTTATATACGTTATATCAAGAGCATATAAAGAAGGAGAGCGTACAACGGTGAAATGCTGAAACCCTGTTGCAGTATTAGTAGAATGAATAAACTTTCCCC
>NW_014577451.1:123255-125755 GCF_000485595.1 Priapulus caudatus
AAGTCTAGGCACGAGGTATGGCCCTTAGAACTGTGGGTTGGGGTGGGGTGGTCTAGACACGAGGTATGGCCTCGAGAACTGCGGGTGGGGGTGGGGAAGTCTAGGCACGAGGTATGGCCTGGAGAACTAGATCATTTCTTGAATACGGATGCCAGTGCGAGAATAAAGTAACGCACGTACTCTGTGATCAATTAAATACAGAAAATGTGCACGCACAACACGTACTATGTAGAGGAAGTGAAGGCGTGAGTAGGTACTTGAGTACACGTACAGTGAGGGGGAGAAGTAAGGTACTATAACGCTAACATCACGCTGCAGGCGTTGGAGGGTGCCAAGCAGGTGCACACGTTCGACCATGATACGGATGAGTTGGTTTCCTGGATACACGAGAAAGAGGCGATGCTCATCACGGAGGACTACGGCCAGGACCTTGATGCCGTGGAAGCTCTGGAGAGAAGACACTTGGCATTCGAGGTAAGGCGTATTACAGCGGTTCTTAACCTGGGGGTCGTAACACCCATGGGGGTCGTTTTTGGGTGGTTTTCCGGGGGTCATCAAGGGGTCATAAATGAAACAAATGCATTTAAATTCTATATAACTATCAGGGTGCTACAAAGTTTGATTCATGAATTTGGTTGCCCACAAGCCCAAAGCACTTGTCCGAATTTGTTTTTGATCGCTTGATGGCTGTGAAGCAATTTCAGCCATCCCATTGACTGAGTGTTGGCAGACATGTTTCCATAAATTGGGCTGTTTTTTTTAAACATTTTTGTTTCGGGGGTAACGGTACTGACCAAGAATGTCTGATGGGGTCGTGGGGCCAAAAAGGTTCAGAACCACTGGCGTATTACAAAATTACCTCAGTATTATCTCAACGTGTACCCGGTATCTCCCCTCCACGGGTGGATAAAAATAGATGGAGAAGTAAATACCTTTTATCACAATAAAGGCAAACTATAACAGTAACAATAAAGAATAAACAGTAAATGCGATGTCGTATTTTCACCCAATTCTTATCACTTGTTTCCTTCACCTCCTTCTCTATCTTCTGAAAAATGAAGTACCCTTCATCACAATAACCGCAAAGTATAACAATAACAATAATAGTAAGTAATAAAAGGTAAACACGATGCTGTATTTTCGCCTCCTTTGCATCTCGTTTCGATCGCTGGATTTTGTTATGACGTCTCGTGATTAGACACAAGGGTGCATGGGCAAGGCTGCATCTAGTGTCTCGCGTCCACATTTCTTTCAAAATCAAATTGTCATATATGTCTTCCGTGATTGCGATTTTGTGTTTTGCAGCCTTCCTGATTGTGTAGATCGCTCGCAATTTTGCTGGTTTATTTATCAATTATGTTAATTAATTTTTATTAATAATTAGTTCATTATCATGCATCATAATAACTCATAATTTTTTCATCACATTATTTATATTTTTACCACTAATCATTTCATTATAATTTTTATTATAATTAATTACCCTTTTAATAATACTGTCATTGATCGCCACTCATTAACGCTTCTTCCCGTCACGCGTCCCCCCCCCTGCAGCAAGACCTTCACGCCGTCGGCGAGCAGGTGGACAGCGTGAAGCAGACTGCAGCGAGGCTCGGCGGGGAGTTTCCGGACGCGGCCGAGCACATTCGCAGCAAGCAGGAGGAAGCCGGAGACGCGTGGAGCACGCTGCTCGCTCAGACCGAGCAGAAGAAGAGCAAGCTCGTCGAGTCCGAGAACCTGCAGTCGTACTTCAGCGACTTCCGCGAGCTCATGTACGCGATTAATTAGATGCGATCGTTAATTTATTAATTTATTAATTGATTAAGCGCGCCGGCGGTGATTAGTCGCGTTGGGTTATTAATTACGGTTACGTTACTGGGTTTTGGCTAATGAGTGACATTGATCGGGTGTGGATGAACGATTAGTGGCTAATAAGCGATGTTGTTCATTAAGGGCTAATGAGTGACGTTGTTCGTTAAGAGCGTGAATTAACGATCTGTAGCTAATGTGTAATGTTGTCTGCTGTTAAGGGCGTGGATTAACGATTAGCGTCGAACGAGTGACGTTGTTCATTAAGGGCGTGGATTAACGATTAGCGTCTAACGTGTGACGTTCGTTAAGGGCGTGGATTAACGATTAGTGGCTAATAAGCAATGTTGTTCGTCAAGGGCTAACGAGTGACGTTGTTCGTTAGGGGCATGGATTAACGATCAGTGGCTAATAAGTGTTGTTTGTTAAGGGCTAATGAGTGACGTTCATTAAGTGCGTGGATTAACAATCAGTGACTAACGAGTGACGTTGTTTGTTAAGGGCGTGGATTAACGAGATGATGGCGATCATCACTTCGGATGAGCTCGCTCGCGACGTCCCCGGCGCCGAGGCCCTCATCGAGAAACACAAGGAGCACCGGGCGGCCATCGACATGAAGATGGGCGCGTTCGAGAAGTTCACGCGCTCGGGCGAGGACCTGATTGCGCGCGGACACTTCCTGTCAGACGAC
>NW_014577451.1:128335-131010 GCF_000485595.1 Priapulus caudatus
GGTGTGGTACGGCGATATCCGTATCACACACACATATCGCCGTATCACACCCACCACCGTATCACACCCACCTGGTGGGTGTGATACGGTGGTGGGTGTGATACGGTGGTGGGTGTGATACGGTGGTGGGTGTGATACGGTGGTGGGTTGCATCACACCCATCACGGTATCACATCCACCACCGTATCACACCCACCACCGTATCACACCCACCACCGTATCACACCCACATATCGCCGTATCACACCCACCACCGTATCACGTTGTGTGGTGCGATAGAGCGCTGATTGAGATAATTAATTGCTGGTAATTATGAACTTCGTTACTGTGGGTAATTGCTGCTACGTGCTCCCGCATAATAACTAAATTACTAACACACAACATCTCTAATGTAACTACATAACTAATTTACTGGACTCGCGACAGCTGGAGAAGACCTTCCGGCAGCAGAGGGAGAACGAAGAGAAGAGGAAGCTGGAGGATGAGAAGAAGAAGAACCAGAATCGACTCGATGCCATCAAGCTCAAGGAGCAGGAGAGAATACTTGACGTGAGTAGCTAGGGCAGCTTCTACTTAAGATGCCATATTGAAGAGAAAAAATTATACATTCAATCTTATCTTCATTCGTAAATTTTCGTTGATATCGGTGCAAATTCAACTGCATGTACTGGCATCGACATTCTTGTTGTGAGTTATTTCTCAGTTTATCTTTAGGGAAAAAAAGGATGGATGTTTTTCAGCCCAAACTTGGTAGTCAACTAATTGAACCGTTGTACTTCGTCCGTTCAGTCATGTATTCTTAGGAGCATTACCAGTAGTTTATGCCATATTAACCCATGTTTATGGAAGACGGTTGTCACAGCACGAGCAATGTTGTTGCGCGAGGGAGTACATGTTGCAGCTGATTGCAGGTTTCATACCTGTACAGTGCTGTACAACTGCTACATACTGACCACTATTGCTTTCCTCATAGGAGCGTCGCAAGGCTCAGGAGGAGAGACATCTCCGGAGACCGGCGGAGGCCGAGGAAGGTAGGATGGTGAAAGAAGAGACCGCGCAAGCCACCGAGTACAGACCAGTTCAGGGAGCACCGAGAGAGGAGCACCTGAAAAAGTCTCCAGGTACCCGATCGCTTTATCTGCTCTTTGTTAGCGATGGCGATGGTCATCCAGTGAGTTGTATTCAAAACAGTTAGAAGAATTCAAGCAAGTGATGGAGCATATAAGCTTACGTTGCTTTCGTGGTTTTGACAACTTTTTCTTAATTTATTTACATGTTTTTTTTTACATAATGTACAGGATCACCTACCAAGACGCCAAGAGAGGTGAAGAGGACCGACAGCGCGAAAGAGGAACTGAAGAGGAAGAAGGATAAGCGGACACCAAGCTTCACCACGCGACGTCGCACAACCAGCTTTAAGAAAGCAAAGGTAATAGCATCGCGTGATCATCTAGCCTACAGTTAAGATGCAGGCAATATCCTAGCAAAGAGCCGAAAATAATATTCATGGTTCATAAATTAACCGTCGTTATCTGTGCTTAGTTCACCACCCTCAGGTGACATATTTCACATGCGTCGGGGAACTACTGTAATCACTAGCATGTGCGTTGATAAATAAATTGCTCATACACGTAAAAGCAGCAATAAATAAGGAATATCAAAAACATAATGATAATGATAATAATAGTAATCATAATTATTATTATTGTTATTATTATTATTATAACAATAATAGCAATAAAGCGATCTCTCGACGTCATCATGCTCTCAATGCTTACCATATCTTTCTTCTTAGCATTCACCCTCTCACCGATGACTCTCTCCCTCTCTCTCTCCGAATCGGTAGAGGAACGAGTGAGCGCGGTGCGTGCCACTCCTCATTATCACTCGTCCCTCTGTTCTCCTCGCACTTATTATTACATTTATATATATATATATATATTTATTGAGCGATATTAATAATAATAATTGTTATTATTACATTTATATATATATATATATTATCAGAGCGATATTAATATTAATAATAATAATTATTATATTTATCGATGTTGCAGCGATCGCGCCGACCAGCACCAGCCACCTGATGAACCTCTCCGTCGACCAGGCGACCACCTCCTCCGCCGCCTCCTCCGTCTCCGTGAGTCCGCAGAAGAAGAAGCAGAAGAGCGATGGCCAAGCGGCGGCTCGAGCTCGGACAGCGGCGCGCAGTCGACGCCCGAGACCGCGAAACGACGACGACTCAGCGCGCGTCCGACGGCGGAAGCCCGAGCCCCGCGCGCGTCTCGCCGCCGAGACGCAGTCGAGACGAGACGGACGAGGCAGCGGCGCCGCCGCTGCGGCCGGACGACCGCCGTCGACGTCAGGCGTACCGTCACCGTCGTGCGGACGGCGGAGAGTTCGCGCGGACGGGCGGCCGCGCGCCGAGTCTCGCCCGAGCGCCGCCAGGTTGCGCCGCCGGAGCGGCCGCAGCGCCGGCAGTCGTCGGAGGAAGAAGCAGGCGGGCGGGAGAGGAACGATGGCGGAGGGTGTCGGTGCAGAGCAAGATAGCGAATATTCGAGACGCCGCCGCCCGCCGCTGTCGCCGCAAGACAGCGTCCACGACGTGACGGTGAACGTAGGTGGCGCCGGCGAGCACACTGTGCGAGTCGACGCGTCAGAGCGACGATCGTCGC
>NW_014577451.1:131604-139611 GCF_000485595.1 Priapulus caudatus
CTTCTCCTCTCTTCGTCATCTCCTCTCTCGTCTGCTCATCTCTCTCTCTCTCTTCTCTCTTCTCTCTCTCCTCTCTCTCTTCTCTCTCTCTCTCTCGGTCTCATGCTCGTCTCTCTGCTCTCCTCCTCTCTCTCTACTCTCTCATCTCTGTCTCTCTCGTCTCTCTCTCTCTCTTCTCTCGTCTCGTCTCTTCTCTCTCGTCTCGGCTTCTCCTCTCTATCTTCTCTCTCTTCTCTCTCTCACTCTCTCTTTCTTCTCTCCTCGTCTCTCTCTCCTCTCTCTCTCTCTTCTCTCTCTCTCTCCCTCCTCTCAACCCCTTCTTTCTCTCTCACCCTCGTCACTCTATCTCTCTCTCTCTCACCCCTCTTTTCTCTCATCCTCTCACGCTCTCTCTCTCTGCTTCTCTCTCTCTCTCTCTCTCTTCACTCTATCTTCCTTCTCTCTCGCTCTCTCTCTCTCTCTCTCTCTCTCTCTCTCTCTCTCTCCCTCTCTCACCCCTGCTTTTCTCTCTCACCCCTCTCACTCTATCTCTCTCTCTCTTCTCTCTCTCTCTCTCTCTCTCTCTCCTGCTCTCTCTCTCTCTCTCTCTCTCTCTCTCACCCCTCTTTCTCTCTCATCCCTCATTCACTCCTATCTCTGTTCTTCTCGTCTCTCAACTCTCTCTCTCTCTCTCACTCTATCTCTCTCTCTCTCTCTCTCTCTCTCTCCTGTCTTCTCTTGCTCCTCCTCTCACCCCTACTTTTCTCTCTCATCCCTCTCACTCTATCTCTTTCTCTCTCTCTCTCTCTCTCTCGTCCTCTTCTCTCTCTCTTCACGTCTATTCTCTCTCTTCTCTCGCTCCTCTGCTCTCTCTCTTCTCTCTCTCTCTCTTCCCCTTCTCTACCCCTCTTTCTCTCTTGACCCCTCTCCTCTATCTCTCTCTCTCTCTCTCTCTCTCTGCTGCTCTCTCTCTCTCTCTCCTCTCTTTATCACCCTCTTTCTTCATCCCCAGATCTCGCCTGGGCGACGATCGTCGCGACCTGAAAGTAAGTCGTCACGTGGCGTCGACGTCCGCTCGCTTCGTCGTCTGATATTATACCTGTATAACGTATACACGGTCATCCCTGCAATAGCAGCCACCTCTGTAGAAAGGCCACGTGTCGATAATGGCTACTGTTGGGGGTTCTCTGGGGTGACAGTCGTACGGTGAAACGACCTCTGTAGAACAGCCATGTGACCATTAAGAGGATTGTTGCATTTCCCAAGTGGCTGTTATATGCAGGTTTGATTGTATATACATATATATATATTATGTTAGAATGCCTTGGTCCTGCTTGTATACATGCATCTTTCTTGCAGACCATATTATAGACCAGTAAAATTGGCCCTAAAGTTTGTATAACCTGTGCTTTCCTACATCTGGAAATAGCTGCAGCTTATAACGTAAAAGTTAGGTCCGATTTCACTGGTCTTGTCATCTTGGGTGCATGAGGTGGTAGTTGGTGAATGGTTCGCTTCAGCAGTATTGTCACGTAATTATTTCCAGTGACTTGTTTGCTAGATGGTGTAATGGTTGAGGTTGTCTTACATTCGCATCAGAAGTAGATAATAGGGAATAAGTGGGGGGGGTAGTTCTCTATTATCTACTCCTGATTCACATGGTGCTAATGATGTTATCCCGTTGTAGGCGTTTCGAAACCTTCGTGTGAAATTACTGTGGCTGTTGTTTTTGCAATGCTTATAGATATCTTGTGGTTGAGTTCGGTGGTAAGTAGGAGTCGTATAGTTGGGCATACAGCGTGCAAGCACACAGTTTAGCCATGCTAGTGCTAGTGGTCACGCACCTTTCCCAATATTAGGCGAATGTGGCTGCAGCTACGTTTTTTCGCTCTTGTTCGTTTGTAAGAGCGAACAAACGTAGTGTGAGCTTGACACTTCTCGAGCATGGAGTAATGTTAGAAGTGGTTGGGCTCCGATCACGATAGCTCTACCGGCGTAGCCTCTGTAAGTCTAGCCGGTGTAGCAGGGAGTAAATTTCTGTAGCAGGAGCGAAGGGGGCTACACCGGTAGAGCTAGGGAGCACCTCTGCTATAGTGAGTGACGTCATCGTATCTACGACGCTCTTCCTCTCCTAGCTCTACCGGTGTAAGCCCTTCGCGGCGGCTACAGGGAGTGAAGTCCTGTAGCTGGTACAAAGGGTCTACACCGGTAGAACTACGATCACAATCACAAGGCTATGTCTTCAGCCCTGGTTTTCGGTGTCGTAGCTTCGATTTCGCCACATTTTTGCTTTGCATGTCTGTATGCGAGTGCACGTGCTAATTGCCTGCTGCACGTCTGTTTTTTGCTGCAGTTCCCCCGCCCCTCCCACCAAATCTCCCACCTCCAGCCCCTCCAAAGGGCTACGAGGATGACGAATGGCCAGACAGCAATACGGGTTCGTATGCTATTGGTGTTATTACGTGTTGCTGATGCCTGGTTTTGTGTTGTGCTTCGTATATGGTAGCCTGTTGCTTGTTCCGTGCCTGTACTTGTTTTGGTTTAGTAGAGCATGTGTATTGTGTGAAGCATTTCGTGGTTATCGTATTTCGCATATTCCGCGTGCTTATCTTTATGTTCAGTGAAATCTACTTTGAATGATGACGTGAATTAACGTGTTTCTGGTGATGATCTACGTTTACGTATATCAGGAGTAAATAATTCGAGGTTTTCATTATGTGCGTGCGTGCGTGCGTACGTGCGTGCGTGCGTGTGTGTGTGCGCGCGTCTACAGGCACATGAGAGGTGGGGAGAGAGGGAGGGGGGAGAGAGAGACATGAGATGAATAGGGAGAGGGGGATGAAGAGAAGTACTGTAAATACTTATATGGCGAGAAGAAGGGGGGGGAGGTGGGGTGAAGACTGTGCCACTAGGGAGAAGGGAGAGAGACTGGCATGGAGAGGAGAGAAAGACTAACTTGTTAATGAAGAGATGGAGAGACACTGTAAATGCTAATAATCCGTGTCTTGCTTGCTGTTTCTTCTACAGTAGTGCCGCCGCCTCCGGGATATGAAGGTGCTGTCAATGGAGACCGCGACCACACTGTTCAGGTGAGAGTGGTTTTTCGTTTGACCCTCAAATCTCATAATTCACTCATTTAGAGTAGAAAGCAATCACCTTTGAGATAAATTGAGCAACTTGAAAATAAAATGTTAAGCATTTTAAATTTAAATTTTAAAAAGTTTAATCGAGCAAAAGCATGAAGGTTCTAAACGATTTAGCCATGTCTTTTGTGTGTAGCTATATTATGCAGTTAGTAAGAGATAGAAGCAATGGTGTGTGTAAATAATGTTGCCAGTAGTAATAGTGCGAGCAGTTTTCATGTCTATTAACTTCCTGTCTTTCCTACTTTTAGGACACATCTAAGCCGCAATGGCGATCGTCAACACTTCCAGTAGGTGGCGCTCCTCCACGACAAGGCGACGTCGATAGATATGCAACAACTGAACGTCCAGTCTCAAGTGTTTCCCTAGAGAGTTCTGTCGAGGGTGACAAGAAAAAACACAAGAGCGTTTTCCGAGGATGGTTTCACAGGAAATCTAAGGATAAGGATGGCAAGGGAGACCAGATGTCAGATTTGAAGGCAGACAGAGTGTGATGTGTACGATATTCACGCGGCAAAAGTGCGTGTTTCTCACAGCTCTACCTGGTGGTTGTTTAGGGAGAGATTATAATTATCTGGTTGTGGTTTACCTGGTTACCTATAGGGTTTTCTATATAAAACAACGGTTGTGAGAATCTGTGATGTCTTTTTTTTTAAATGTCAAAAAGCGGTCTTTGCGCACTGAAACTTTGTATTCATGCTGTCTGTATGGGTTTCGCGAAACTAAACCAGTGCAGTGTACATTCCTTCTCACCACGCACAAAAATGTAACAAAACGTCCACGTAGCACTGGTGGTTTGTGAGATGTGCAACAGTTTCACTGGCACTAGAGCCCCCCAACCCCGTACACTATCATTTTGCTTGAATACATGTATATTGTAGAACGCATGTTGGGGCTTTTGTATTGTTGTTATACACTGTTGTAGTCTGTAGTTGCACCTTTAAACGTTAAGAATTTCATTAAAATTTAGCTTCGGTGTTTTTTTTTGTAGAAGGAAAATGTCCTTTTTAATCGCTAAATGGACAATACCATTCAGTATATGGAGGTTGTGCACCTCATGATTGTAAGCAGACAGGAGTTCCAGTGATAGAGTTGGGCTCTGATAGGCAATGATCTGTGCCTGTATATTGTTGTTGGCCTAAGCAAACTTTGTCTGCATCCATATAATAGAAGGCCTGCAGTTTTATGACTTAGTGTCTACAGGTTGTGAAATTCGCCATTCGACATTGTTCTCGTATATATATATATATATACACGAATTAATATACACTTATATATTATTTTTGGGGATCATATATGGGATCGTCTTATGTGTTGGACCAATGTAAATTTTACATTTGTTAAGTTATGCAGCTCTACACTGTCAAGCATAGAATTCATTCCCCATCTGATCAGGAGTCTATCAATATTGATACGACTCAATATTGATACGATCAATTTTCATACGATATTGATACGATCAATATTGATAGACTCCTGATCTGATGCATTCAAACATTGACATTCCTCAGTATGTTAACCAAATTTCTTTCTTCTGTGACGAAGTTATTATTACTCTCTTAATCTTTCCTTGCTGTAGCTATAATTGGGCTTTTTATACCATGGTTTACCTATGGCTCATACTGTGTACCTAATATTATTGTAATATTATTCATATATGAATCATACTAGTAACTAGTTCAATATATCACACTGTCAATGTGATTTATTAGTTACGACTCTCAACGAAATTGGAATTGGTATGGATAATTTCTTGTTAGTAAGTCTGTAACATATTTAAGTAGTGAGTTATATGATATATCTGGTGATAATTAAATTGATTATTTCTGATACAATCTTGCTTTTGATGACTTCTTCATGTGAGTACGTCCGCATATATAGATATAAATTATTATCGTACAAAAAAATGTCCAATTATCATAAGTATCTTATATATAGAGAGAGAGGAGGACGTGAGGTGAGAGATCGAAGGGAGAGGCGAGGAGAGAGATGACCGAGACGAGAGAGTAGAGAGAGAGGAGAGAGGAGAGGAGAGGGAGAGAGGATGAGAGCAGAGAGCAGAGAGACCGGAGCGCAGAGTTGAGAGAGAGCAGAGAGAGAGAGACGAGAGCGAGAGGACGACTGAGCGGATGAGAAGAGAGAGTCGCGGCAGAGAGTAGGAACAACAGAGAGAGGGCCGAGCCAGAGGAGAGAGAGAGGAGGAGGAGAGAGAGGAGAAGAGAGAGAAGAGAGAGAGAGAGGACGAGGAGTGAAGAGAAGAAGCAGAGAGAGGGAGAGAGAAGGAGAGAGAGAGACGAGAGAGAGAGAGGAGTAGAGAAGAGAGAGATGAGAGGAGAAGAGAGAATGAGAGTGACCGATAAGTGTAAGAGAAGTAACTATATAGAAGGAATTTGTGTCATCCGTGTCTGTGGTGTCCTGTGCCGTTCATGTGCCGTTAGTGCCCGTTTATTCTGGCGCGGTGTAACTGCGCATGCCGGTGCGATCTCCTCTGCATTCCTCCCTCCCGCACGTCCCTCCCTTATTTCTCTCCTCTTTCCTTCCTCCTCCCCTTTCACTCCCTTCCTCAGTAATTTCCGCGTCTCCCTCTCGCGCGATAGGTATCGCCCACGGCACGAGTTGCACGGTGAAAAGTTAGCCAGACAAATGGTTCAATTTTCATCCCCCAAAAGCACAAAATATCGATATACGGCTATAATACGCGTTTTTACACTGACAACCAAACACACTACACACGCTGGCGACGAATGCGCGAACACGGCGGCGATATGGTTGGCATGCACGCGTGCCGCGTGTATGATAGGGCCGTTAAATTCAGATTTTGTGCCTTCGTGGAGCTGAAAAGTTTGTAGCTGTGCAAACTTTCACTGCCGCGAGCGATGCGTGACGAAACTAATCCGCGACGAGGGGAGTAAGGCAAGCTTGAGCAAAAAGACGGAGGAAAAAAGCGAGTACATATATATATATACATATATACAGGAGTCTATCAATATTGATAGACTCCTCAATCTTGATATATATATCATATGATATATAATATTGATATATATGATATATAATATATGATATATGATATATAATATTGATATATAATATCAATATTGATCAATATTGATAGACTCCTGATATATATGGATATATATATATATTATTATATTATATAGGTGCCAAGAAAGAGCTCTGATAGAAATTAGCTAGAGACGAGAGAGAGAGAGACAGAGAGAGACGCGCGGGGAGAGAGAGCCAGAATACGAAGAGAAGAAGAGATAGAGAGAGAGAGAGAAGAGAGAGACGAGAGGAGAGAGAGAGAAGATCGAGCGAGAGCGAGAGAGTGTGCTATTATGATATGGCAATGCTGGTGCGCTGCGTTGTGTGCGTGATGCGGTGTGCCCAGCGTCCGTGCCTGCGTGCTGCCGTGCGTGAGGTAAAGAGAAATATTGCCGAGAGAGAGTATATATTTACACACACACACGAGAGTGCAGAAAGAGAGAGCCGAGAAAGTGTGTATATGGTGTGCGTGTGTGTGCGTGTGTGCGTGCCGTGCGTGCGCCTTGCCTGTGCGTTGCGTGCTGTGCGTGAAAGAGAAATCATTGCGAGAGAGCAGAGCTCGTGAGAGAGAGAGCGACCTGCCCTCGTGAAAGAGAGAGAGGACGGGAGAGAGAGAGAGACACGAGATGAGAGAGAGAGAGAAGTGGAGTCACGGGCGAGAGGGAGAGGGTGACCAATAAGGCCAAGAGAAGTAACTATATAGAAGGAATTTGTTGCATCCGTGTCTGTGTGTGTGCTCCGTTCTGTGCCGTTACGTGCGTTTTATCTGGCGTGTAACTGCGCTACGGGAATCGCGTGTGCATTCCTCCCCTCCCCCGTCAATCCTCATTTCTCCTTCTCACTCCCTATCCCCTTCAGTAGTATTTTCCTCCCCCTCTCGCGGATAGTATCGCCGCCACGGCCACGGGTGCACCCGTTGAAAAGTTTAGACAGACAAATGGCGCTGAGTTTTCAGCCTCAACTTTTTCATCCCCAAAGTTCACAAAAATGTCGATCATACGGCTATAATACGCCGTTTTTTACACTGACACAAACAACAACTAATACACACGCGCGAGGCTCCGGGGCGCGAGCCAGCGCACCGCGGGTATGATTGCACGCACGTTGTGCACGTGTAATCTATAGCGCGTAAATTTCAAATTTTGTTCGCATTGGGGAGTGAAAAAGTTTCTGCTGAAACCACGGCCATTGGCTGGCAAACTTTTCACTCGCGCGAGGCGAGTTTGCCGCTGACGAAAACTATCGCGAGAGTGGAGTAAGGTAAGTGGAGCAAAAAGGCCAGAGACGAAAGTCGAGTACTATATATATATATATATATATATATATATTATTAATATATATATATACGTAATATATATATATATATATATGTGCTGTTGGTGCTGTGCTGTATATATTATATAGCGCAAGAAAGGAGCTAATTAGGTAACTGATATACCATTGGATTGGCTGGCCGCCTCCAGTAAAAAGATGCGAGTTCGCCGCTTTCGAATTAAGCCACCATCTATCGGATCACTGTATCCCCCACGAGACCTACTACCGTATATATATATTTCTTCTGTTTCTCTGTCTGCCTGGCTCGAGCTGTAGTAGTCGCTCGCGCCCACGCCGCGCGTGTGATCGCTGCGCTGCGCGTTTGTGCTGCGTGTGGACTGGCGCAAGTGCCGGGTGCCAGCGTTACTTACGGGAATGCATATCCCCCGACGGCGATCGAGGGACCAGTACCGCCAAATGTGGCAGCCACTAGTGTTAGGATTAGGGTTTCAGGATTCAGGGTTAGGGTTAGGGTGTTAGGGTAGGTTAGGGTTTAGGGTTAGCGTTAGCGGTTAGCGCGTTAGGA
>NW_014577451.1:139636-156268 GCF_000485595.1 Priapulus caudatus
TATATATATATATATATATATATATATATATATATATATATATATATAGATAGATAGATAGATAGATAAGGATCAGGAGTAAGATAATATAGAATAATATAATATAATATTCTATATTATCTTTACTCCTGATAGGATGATAGCAACGAAATGATAGGATGCGCTGGTACACTTTTTGCCACATCTGCAACAATTCACACAAAACACTTGCAAAGCATTAGTAATCGGGACACGATCACTCGTTAGAAGATGCCATGGTAATCTCCGTGCTTGTTTTACAACATCATGTCGTTTTTTAGGTATAATATAATATTATTATAATATAATATCAAAGACAGATTTAGGTCTACCCTTTCGGACGGTAACACATTCGCTCCGGCTATACAGAACGCGTGGATACCCTGTAGCCGGAGAGAAGAGGCTACTGACCACGGGTAGAGGAGCTAGTGCGGATATAGCTCCAAAAAACGAGCGTAAATCAAAAGGGGTCTACGTGTGGTCGCGGCTAGACTGGATGCAAGAAGTACGGTACCTTCAGGAGTAATAGCACAGTAGCAATAGTAGTAGTAGTAGTAAGCAGTAAATAGTAGTAAGTAGTGCAGTAGCAGTAGCAGTGGCAGTAGCAGTAGCAGTAGCAGTAGCAGTTAGCAGTAGCATGAGGATAGCAGTAGCAGTAGCAGTAGCAGTAGCAGTAGCAGTAGCAGTAAGCAGTAGCAGTAGCAGTAGCAGTAGCAGTTAGCAGTAGCAGTAGCGTGGTAGCAGTAGCAGTAGCAGTAGCAGTAGCAGTAGCAGTAGCAGTGCAAGCAGTAGCAGTAGTATAAAAAGTCGCCTGTCTTCACCTGCCCCAACCCTCTGACACCATAGGTGTTTATTTTGGTGTACGTGTTTGTATGTGTAGTCGAAAGGCGGTGTATAGAAGGTAGTCTTTCATTCTTTTCATATACACGCAGGAAGAAACGAGAGAGAGGCGAGTATATATATATATATATATAGCGCCCTACAATGAGAGCAAAAGAGAGGGAGAGAGAGAGAGAGAGAGAGAAGTCACTAGGAAGAAAAAGAGTTAGAAAGAAAAGAAAGAGTGGAGAGGAATTGTCGCGTTCCGTAATGTAATGTCTGTGTATGTGCTTCAATAAAACGTACGTGCGTGCCTTGTGATATTGTACGTGGTGTAGAAGGGGAGTAAGGAAGTGAGCAAGGGAAAGAAGACGAAAAAGGCAAGCATATTATATACATTGTGTATATAGCGCCCAAGAAAGACAGAACAATTCCGAGAGGGAGTTATATATATATACACAGAGAGAGAGAGAGAGATAGAGAGAGGGAGAGAGAGAGGCGCGCGAGAGAGAGAGAGCGCGAGAGACGTGTGTCGTATTCGTTGTGTGTGGTGTGCGTGCGTACGTGCCTGCCTGCGTGCGTGCGTGCGTGAGAGAAATATTGCGAAGAGAGAGAGAGAGTGCGTGTAAGAGAGAGAGAGAGAGAGAGAGAGAGAGAGAGAGAGAGAGAGAGGAGGAGAGAGAGAGAGAGAGAGGAGAGAGAGAGAGATGAGAGAGAGAGGGAGGGAGGGAGGAGGAGGGAGAGAGAGAGAGAGAGAGAGAGAGAAGAGAGGAGAGGAGAGAGAGAGAGAGAGAGAGAGAGAGAGAGAGAAGAGGGTGACCGATAAGGCAAGAGTGCACGCATGCGTTGTGCGCATCTCCGTCTGGCATTCTCCTTTCCCCGTCCATCCCTTATTTCTCACCTCTTTCTTCCTCCTCCCCTCTCACTCCCTTCCCTCAGTATTTCCTCCCCCCTCTCGCGGATAGTATCGCCCACGCACGGGTTTGCACGGTGAAAAGTTAGCCAGACCAAATGGCTGGTTTTTCAGCTTCAACTTTTTCATCCCCCAAAGCACAAAATGTCGGATATACGGCTATAATACGCGTTTTTACACGACACAAAACACACATACCCACGCGCGACGGGCGTGCACACGCGGGTATGATTGCACGCACGTGTGCACGTGTATTATAGGCGTAAATTCAAATTTTGTGCATTGGGGAGTGAAAAAGTTTCTGCTGAAACACGGCCATTTGGCTGGCAAACTTTTCACCGCGCGAGCGATGCCGTGGACGAAACTATCCGCGAGAGGGGAGTAAGGAAGTGAGCAAAAAGGCAGAGGAAAAGTCGAGTATATATATATATATATATATATATATATAAATACATATAATATTATATAATATATATATATATATATATATATATATATACACATATGTGTATATCTTTTATATAGCGCCCAAGAAAGAGAGTAATTGGAGGAACTGATATACCATTGGATGGTGGCGCCTCCAGTAAAAAGAGCGGAGTTCGGGCTTTCGAATTAAGCCACCATCTATCGGATCACTGTATCCCCCACGAGACCTACTACCGTATATACTATATTTTTCTGCCTGGCTGGCTGTGTGTGCGCGCCCACGCCCGCGCGTGTGCATCGTGCGTGCGCGTTTGTGTGCGTGTGAGCGCGCACAGATTTCAAATGGCCTGGCGCAAGTGCGCAGATAAAGGTCTATGTCCCCTTGACCTCTGGTTGACCTCGCGTTTAGCTATTTCTGACTAATATAATATATATATATAATATATAAATATATATAGGGTTAGGGTTAGGGTTAGGATTAGGGTTAGGGTTAGGGTTAGTCAGAAATAGCTAAACGAGCGAGGTCAAAACAGAGGTCAGGGGGACATAGACCCTACGCGGCGCGCTGCGCCAAGGCCGAGCCAGCGTTACTTACCGCATCTGCCTCATTATAGTCATGACGTCACAGTCAACGGCCCACCCACTCACCTCAGAGGTAGGGAACTCGGAATTGATGAGTATTTTTGGGTGGGAGTGGTGGTAGAATTATCGATCTCTATTTTTATTCATGATGAATGTTTTAGTTAGAATGATGTCGCAATCTCGGGTCCGTCTTCCGTGTTGTAAGAATTACAATATCCCGATCCAATAATTTAATATTCCGATAATTCCGGCGCTTCGCTGTGATTTTCCTTTGGTGATAATAATGCCAACTTTTAAGCAAGTATCTCTCTCTGGCTGGTTCATACGACGCAGGTACCCGCATGATCATGAGTCACGAGTCCCTAATTAACCCTAATTAAGTATAGGGTAATTATCACCGCATTATAGAACACGTTTCGCTCACGCGCAATAAATTTATTCTTATTAATATTTAGAAATATATAAAATTATTAGTATATATATTAGTAAATATTCTATTCGCCGTAGAGGTGGCAAACAAAAACGAGCGTCGGCGTTAAGATTGTAGTTGACATTGTTTGGTTTGTTCTAAAACACGTTGATAGTTGATGTTGAAAATGCTGAACATAAACAAATACAAGCCTACTATACGCTCTTGATAATATGGATGTCGCATATGCGCATTGAACTTATTTCCATCACTGGGCAGAACTATAGTGACGTCTGTGTGGCCTGTGTCGTGTAGTTGTGTGCGCATTCTATATACACTTACGTGATGGCAATCATGTAAACGCTGTAATAGCTCAAGCCATGTGCATTTAGTGTTTCGATATGCCGTATGAATACACTAAGTATATATGCGAATGTCTCGGTTATGGTCACACTCGTAATATATTTCGCTCATCTTAACTCCCAACTCATCAATAAGGAGTATCCGTTAGAATATAGTAAGAAAGCCAGCACTCTGTGTATGCTTGTGCGTTCAGGTGTTGGACATACCTTGTAATAAAGATATAAGCACTGACTAGATTCAAACATCTCGTGGCTGCCCATGATTCCTTTTACAACTTAGTTACCCATGTGAAAGTATGACCGTTGCCCATTTAACCTTCTACTCTGTTGATATCCCCACATGCGTTGAACTTCCATCTGTGACAGGAGGTGCAATTTGGCGCTCTTAGTCTAGTCTGCCAATATTCATTGACATTTTTCAGTGTTGCTCATGTCCCGTGAACTTTAGAGTTATAATGGAAAAGGAATTTGCGTGCACCGTTCATATTCAGATCTTACAGTCCCATGTTAGGATTTTTCTTATGTAATGAAGATATTAATAAATATCACAAAATCATGGTTAGTTAGAAAACCGTTTTCTAGCCATTTTAAACGCGCGGGAATCAAATATCTGTATAGGTCGAAACTGGAGCTAATCATGAAAGTACACGGAGTCAAAGCTGGATGCTTCATTCTTAATTGCCCCTAAAGCCATATTTATGATCATAATCATGACGTTTCATGCATTGCTTTTCTCTTATCTTTTAATTTATCAAATTATATCACTTGAAAAAATGTGCAAGATCAACAAGACGAGGATGGATTGTGAAAGATGAATTCGTATGTTCGCCATGGAAAATACCACGTGACATGAATATGCGAATCAAAATATGCAAAATACTAAGTTGTTGCCCGTTATCTTGTTGGCGGGTTAAGTGTAGGTTGACACTTTCCTGTTAAGTTATAACATATTCCTGATTAAAGGACCTGTTGATTTATATTTTAGGGTTAGGGTTAGGGATATAAGGCCATGTCTAGTACGGAGGTATGACTGTGGAATCTTTGTGTGGAAGATTTGGACTTTGAAGTATACGTCAACTGTATCACGTGACTGTCCCTCCACGCCCGGGGGATAGCAACACCCGTTACTTACCGCATCTGCTCATTATAGTCATGACGTCACAGTCAACGGCCCCACCCACTCACCTCAGAGGTAGGAGAACTCGGGATAGATGAGTAGCCACACATTTTGGGTGGGTGTGGGTGTAGAATCGATCTCTATTTTTATTCATGATGAATGTTTTAGTTAGAATGAATGTCGCAATCCTCGGGTCCGTCTTCCGTCGTAAGAATTACAATATCCCGATCCGATAATTTAATAATTCCGATAATTCCGGCGCTTCGCTGTGATTTTCCTGGTGATAATTAATGCCATCTTTAAGCAAGTATCTCTCTCTGGCTGGTTCATACGACGCAGGTACCCGCATGATCATGAGTCACGAGTCCCTAATTAACCCTAATTAAGTATAGGGTAATTATCACCGCATTAATAGAACACGTTTCGCTCACGCGCAATAAATTATTCTAATTATTCTAATTCTATATTATCTAATTATTAGAAAATATATAAAATTATTAGTATATATATTAGTAAATATTCTATTCGCCGTAGAGGTGGCAAACAAAACGAGCGTCGGCGTTAGATGGTAGTTGACATTGTTTGGTTGTTCTAAACACGTTGATAGTTGATGTTGAAAATGCTGAACATAAACAAATACAAGCCTACTATATGTGGCATATGCGCATTGAACTTATTCCCATCACTGAGCAGGACTAGTGACGTCTGTGTGGCCTGTGACGTGTAGTTTGTGCGCATCTATATACACTATGTGATGGAAATTATGTAAACGCTGTAATAGCTCAAGCCATGTGCATTAGTGTTTCGGATATGCCGTATGAATACACTAAGTATATATGCGAATGTCTCGGTTATGGTCACACTCGTAACATATTTTCGCTCCATCATCTACTCCCAACTCATCAATAAGGTGTTTGGTTGGAGTATCCGTAGACATATAGTAAGAAAGCCAGCACTCTGTGTATGCTTGTGCGTCAGGTGTGACATACCTTGTAATAAAGATATAAGCACTGACTAGACTTTAAACATCCTCGTGGCTGCCCATGATTCCTTACAACTTAGTTACCATGTGAAAGTATGACCGTTGCCCATCTGACCTTCTACTCTGTTGATATCCCCACATGCGTTGAACTTCCATCTGTGACAGGAGGTGCAATTTGGCGCTCTTAGTCTAGTCTGCCTATATTCATTGACATTATTCAGTGTTGCTCATGTCCCGTGAACTTTAGAGTTATCATGGAAAAGGAATTGCGTGCACCGTTCATATTTCAGATTTACAGTCATGTTAGGATTTTTCTTATGTAATGGAAGATATAATAAATATCACAAACTCATGGTTAGTTAGAACCGTTTTCTAGCCATTTAAACCGCGGGGAATCAAAATACGTATCTGTATAGGTCGAAACTGGAGCTAATCATGAAAGTACACGAGGCAAAGCTGGATGCTTCATTAATTGCCCCTAAAGCCATATTATGATCATAATCATGACGTTTCATGCATTGCTTTTCCTCTTATCTTTTAATTTATCAAATTATATCACTTGAAATAAATGTGCAAGATCAACAAGACGAGGATGGATTGTGAAAGATGAATTCGTATGTTCGCCATGGAAAATACCACGTGACATGAATATGCGAATCAAAATATGCAAAATACTAAGTTGTTGCCCGTTATCTTGTTGGCGGTTAAAGTGTAGGTTGAACCTTTCCTGTTAAGGTTATAACATATTCCTGATTGAAGGACCTGTTTGATTTATATTCAAGCTATAGGATCGTGGTGACTATAAGGCCACTATGAACTATTTCGTTGTTCAAATGGCGAAGATGTTAAATGATAAATGGCAGCTTCAAAGAAACACGTCGTTCAGCGGACACAGTGAAGAACCGTGATTTGCTTTCATTACGTTATTGAAAGCTGCCTAGCCTTTGAAACGTCAATTTCTTGACTAGAAGAAAATAGGCCAAGGCAATGTCCCTAAAAGGATTTTATTTCATCACTTCACTTTTTTGCCTCTTGCAAGGTTACATAGTTCTGTTAGTTCATGCTTAATCTTTGTTAAAAACCCGACTGAATGTCATCCGGAGCTCTTGTTGTAACTTGTATACTGTCTTTTCTTGTCTTGTCTTGTCTGATACTGTACTAATCGCCTGGTGTGGCTATACACGTACAGGTACTGTACATATAGTGAGTTCCATCCTTCCTGGTTCCACGCACCACTCACCGCTGTGCACAGTTCCGTTACACCAGCCTATGAAAAGGGAACCAGAACACTAACCTGTCAGTACACTAATCATATAGCTAATCATATAGCTAATCATATAGCATATATATATAAGCTATCACTGACATTCGGTGTGGAGGTACGACAAGAAGAGCTATATGAACTACTCACTGCAGGAGATGTCTTTGCTGTAGGAAGCTGGAGCGCAGCCATTTGACTGCACGCACGCACATTCTAGTCGATTTGACGTTCTTATGTATTCAATACCCAACCTAGAAATATTTATTCCTATGAAGTTTTTTTGCTGATTTGTACTCATATGGGGTCCTAAAACAAATTCAGCTTGGTTGCCCAAATGGCAATTTTGAGCAACTCTAGTAATTTGCATAAATCCAAAATGGCCGCTGGACGCCATCTTCAAAATTGAACATTTTAACCACTTGACCTAAAATGATGTGTAATACATCTTTTATAGGGGTTTTAGGTGCTTAGAATCCATCTCTGACGTTATTTTTCCGATTCAAGGTCAGGGTCAGAAGCTAAAATTCAAGTCAAGGTAAAATTTTACCTTTCAGCAATGAACAATGAATGGAAATTCAATGATCGAA
This sequence comes from Priapulus caudatus, assembly GCF_000485595.1. NCBI lineage: Eukaryota > Metazoa > Priapulida > Priapulimorpha > Priapulimorphida > Priapulidae > Priapulus > Priapulus caudatus. Next base: position 147,113 of record NW_014577451.1, read on the forward strand.
ATGATAGGTGGAGTAGGGACGTTACCATGCGTTGTCATGATGTGCATGATTTAGCTGCAGCTGAGGCACAGTATCATATTCGTTGTTATGATGAATTCAGGAAAATCCCTGTGCATGCTGACTAGACCGTGATGATTGGTGATGAAGCTATGAAAATGCTTGTTGATGAGATGTATACTAATCAAAAGCTATGTACTTGGACATCTATTGAACTATATGATAAGTATGTGAGTTATGGTGGTCAGTTGACACGAAAGCTTACTAAGCTGGTTACGCATTTAGGTGATGACGTGCTAGTACTTTGTATTGAGGGTTGTGCATCTATTGTTGGATTCCGGGAGTATGTAGGTAAAATCCTGAACCCCCAAAGTAGACACTGTGGATGAGGGGAAAGAGGATGCTTTGGTGAGAAATATCACACCTGAGGCACATGGCATTCCAGTTGACAACAAAAACTATGATCTTAGTGATTTCACCCATGCCAAATCAAAGCAACAAACTAGTGCAACACTGCTAAGGTTTGTCTCCAAGCTCATATCAAACTGGGAAGTCACAAAAGCATCACCGAGTCTATCACAATCCATACAATATTGCATTACCAAGAACCGGAACCAAACAACACTTGGTCTGGGTGTCACACCACACGTTTGGTAGCAGTGATCTCTTCACATTTTACAAGATATTGATGACAACTGTCCTACGCCGTGTAACAGTCGTAGATCCTGCAGGTCCGTTTACTGCACCCTATGATCGATAGTAGGCTAGTAGCATAATGGCAGCTGTTTGCCGCGCCTAACTAAGCTATTCAGGGCGTGCCTTGCCCATATAAAATAATTATAAACTTCTACGTACGTGTAACGGTTGAATCTATAGAATTATGCTATATGTATAAAATATTTATAATATGTATAAAATATTTATAATACGTATAAAATATAAAATTCTACGTGTAACGAGTGAATCTATGCACTTATAAATGACGTCGAAGTGGCTAGGAATATGTACCAGCTGCTGCTGCTGATGATGATGACGACGATGATGATGATGATACTACATGCAGCTGCAGCTGCTACTGCTGCTGCTGATGATGATGATGCTACATGCAGCTGCTGCTGCTGCTGCTGCTGCTGATGGTGATGATAATGGCAATGATGATGATACTACATGCAGCTGCTACTGCTGCTGCTGATGATGATAATGACAATGATGATGATACTACATGCAGCTGCTACTGCTGCTACTGCTGCTACTGCCGATACTGCTGCTGCTGCTGATGATGATAATGACAATGATGATGATACTACATGCAGCTGCAGTATCCGGCATGAAATTTTATAGGATACTTTGCCATCGTGTTGTTTACGGAACACGCACGCCTACACGTCTAATGTGCACACTTGAAAAGCAAGTGATGAAAGAACCTGCGACAGGACTGCTGCACTTGCACCCTATGATCGATAGTAGCATAATAGCAGCTGTTTGCCGCGCCTAACTAAGCTATTCAGGGTGCACCGTGCGTGCCTTGCCCATAAAAAATATAAACTTCTACGTGTAACGGTTGAATCTACCATCAAGAGATGTTTTGCATGTTTCAGTAATAGAATTATGCTATATATGTATAAAATATTTATAATATGTATAAAATATTTATAATACGTATAAAATACAAAATTCTACGTGTAACGAGTGAATATATGCACTTATAAATGACGTCTAACACAGCACACGTCTGACGACACACACGCACGTCTGACGACACACACGCACGTCTGACGACACACACGCACGTCTGACGACAGGCACTTGAAGCGTTTCAATAAAATATAATGCTAACTAAATACGAAATCTATTTACTACCAAATTCTTAATGTTTCTATACTCTCTTTCACCTATTATTGCCGCCAGTTTCTTGTAAATTCCGTCCAAATCCTACGTGGAACCATATACGCTGCCGCCGGCCATTGCTCTCGCGGCTCCATTGTTGCACGCTTACACTAATATATATAGTATATATATTAGTGTAAGCGTGCAACAGTGGAGCCGCGAGAGCAATGGCGCCGGCAGCGTAGGGCCTATATTGTTGCACGTAGGATTTGACAGGAAACTGTCGGCAATAATAGGTGAAAGAGAGTATAGAAACATTAAGAATTTGGTAGTAAATAAAATAGATTTCGTATTTAGTTAGCATTATATTATATTGAAACGCTTCAAGTGCCTGTGGTCTAAGTGGCTAGGAATATGTACCAGCTGCTGCTGCTGATGATGACGATGATGATGATGATACTACATGCAGCTACTGCTACTGCTGCTGCTGCTGCTGATGATGATGATGATGATACTACATGCAGCTGCAGCTGCTGCTGATGATGATGACAATGATGAGGATGCTACATGCAGCTGCAGTATCCGGGATGAAATTTGATAGGATACTTTACCATCGTGTTGTTTACGGAACACGCACGCCTACACGTCTAATGTGCACACTTGAAAAGCAGGTGATGAAAGTAAAGAATAATTTTTTTATATATAAATATATAAACTCACGACACAAAACTTCCACAAACCAAAACGTGGTCGTTACTCACGCCTCTAGCAGCCTCATTAAAATAATTATTTCAAATATGGAGTTAAACACGATAACTAACGACATATCCTAAGCAATTCTACTCGCAAATTTCACATACTCTGCACTTATAAATACTAATGAACACACCGCATTGTATTATAGTTATCGGCCACGCATGAAATAAATTAATAACAGTTCAACCAACAAATTTCAAAAGCCATATCAATATCATTTCAAACAAATTCACCGAGCTAGATATTCTACGTAGATTACTGTACAATCAAGCATAAATTAATTAACTTAATAACTATAGGTAGGCATATACCTCACACACGTTGTATTTTTCCCATCAAGAAATCAAAAAAGTAATAATCATGTCCAACAACGCATATCCGGATTCCAATTCAATGACTTATCGAATACAAATATTGGGTTTAGATTATTGATTACAGGCGGCAATGTCACAACTCCCGCTTGGAGAGTAATCTAAGAGCAACACATCCGGGCTATTACAGACCGTGTGACGTCAATCACGTCCGTAGCAACACGTAGTGGTTAGAGCAGGGCGGTTGCTTTTGTGGTTTCTCCGATTTCGTAACCACCGTAGATAAACCCGCTACTGCATACCACCACGAATATGAGACTATTATTTGCATACACAAGACTTCGAACTATTATAGCAAACAAACATAATATATGCTGCCTCTATTCACTTCACCATGTGATCCAATGATTCATTGTGTTTCCATCTATCTATCTATCTATCTCTCTCTCTCTCTCGCTCTCTCTCTCTCTCTCTCCCTCTCTTTCGTGCGATCTGTACCTCTTTGGATCGCGGACACACGCGCACGCACGCACGCACGCACGCACGCACGCACGCACGCACGCACACACACAAGGCCGTACGCAGGAAATTTTCTGTAGGGGGGTAAAGGTACTCCCCATGCCCCCTGTGGCCTAAAGTTTTGCAATTTCACATTTCTTTATTTAAAGTAATATTTCTTTGATGATTTAAGATAACCTTTTGTCACATTTCTATTTTATTTCTAAAAGTGTACAGTATTTGTCCCATTAAAAGGCATACTCTGAAAATCTCTAGGGGGGGGGGGCAACTGCCCCTGCTGCCCCCCTGCTGCGTGCGGCCCTGCACACACACACACACACACATGCGTACGTAGTGGTATATTTGCGCCACTCCCGCACCCATATGCACACACACACACGCACGCACACACACACACCCTCATTCTCATATAACAAAACTAATATACCACTCACACTCTTGCACTGCATTTTAGTTTACAGCTATATAGCTGCTGTGTAGTAGTTCTTCTCATTCCTACCAGCCTGCCAGCCTGCGAGCCATCATTACTGTCTGAGCACTACCAGTATAAAGTGCAGAGTCAAAATACAGCAAGTCATAAAATCAGGCCACTCCTTACTCTCGCGCTAGTGCTTGCTTTCGCTCTCCAAGCTCCTTCTCTTCTCCCTTCTCCCTCCCCCTCCACCTCTCAGTCTCGCCTTTCTCTCCACATCCCTGCTGGCCACACATGAACTACATAACATGTCCAAGTCCAAGACTTGTAACCTGATAGCTGATGCAAAAAAATGCACCTCGTACAAACGGCACTATATCGCACCAAAACAACAGAACCACTACCCAACCTATCTGCACCACTCCTGTATTTGTCTTCAACGCATTGAAGAAAAATACGTATTATATTGAAAAGGGAGAAAAATTTGCATGTAATTACAACCAGGTGGTTGTAGCATGCCTTTTCTTAACGCCTGCATCTTGGAAGACGGTTACACGCTGTGCCCACGAACTCTGGAGGGTGGCACATCTGGAGCTTGCCTACACGCGAGTAACCTCAGGGAGATAAACTAGGTTAAACTAGTTAGCTGCACCGCACGTGCCACCGTCGGTCGTAAATTGACATCACAGCTAAGGTACTCGGCGCCGTTGAGGCACGGTCTAAAGGGCAAGTTTTTACAGATCATTCACACTAATTACGATCGTAGAAATACTCATCACACGAGCCATTCGCGATCGATTAAACAGCAACGGATAACTTCATAGCAATCACGGACACAGTCCACGGTTGACTGTCTTTACTCTAGCATTCATGCAAGAGCACATGATCGACTCTAGCATGTTCTACGATTAGAGCCGGGTGTTTCTCTAATAAATAAAAACAGTTGCTATCCAGCACTGCGATAGCAACCCGTGGCATTCTACGGGAGTCCTAACTCAGCATGGCATGGGTATAGTCTTCAATGTCCACCCTCAAGGTGCGTGTAGCTAAGTGGCATCAAGAGTCCATTTCTATTATGGACTCTTGATGGCATGGGTAGTCTTCAACGTCCGCCCTCAAGGTGCGTGTAGCTAAGTGGCATCAAGAGTCCATTTCTATTATGGACTCTTGATGGCATGGGTAGTCTTCAACGTCCACCCTCAAGGCGCATGTGTAGCTAGCCGGCATAGCTAGTCATCAACGTCCGCTCTCAAGGTGCGTGTGTAGGCTAGCCCCGGCATAGCTAGTACATCAACGGTCCGCTCTCAAGGTGCGTGTAGGCTAGCAGGCATAGCTAGCGAATCAACGTCGCGCTCTCAAGGTGCGTAGTAGGCTAGCCGCATAGCTAGTCATCAACGTCCCGCTCTCAAGGCGCGTGTGTAGCTAGCCGGCATAGCTAGTCATCAACGTCCGCTCTCAAGGTGCTGTGTAGCTAGCCGGCATAGCTAGTCATCAACGTCCGCTCTCAAGGCGCGTGTGTAGCTAGCTGGCAATAGCTAGTCATCAACGGCCGCTCTCAAGCACTGTGTAGCTAGCCGGCATAGCTAGTCATCAACGTCCAGCTCTCCAAGGCACGTGTGTAGCTAAGCCGGCATAGCTAAGTTCGTTCAAGAAACGTCGACGGCCGAGACCCACAGTTTCGACCGGCGCAGCGAGGTGAGGTGGCAAGAGTGGTGGGCAGGTCGATCCAATCCAGGCGGATCTTGAACATGAGGTGATTGCAAGGCCCCACTCATCTTCATCCAGCATTTCCGTCCGCTATCGCAGCGAGAAACAACACCAAACGCATCACTGAATGCCTAACGTATAGCAAAATACACCGAAAAACAAAAAACACATACTGTGCAGGCCGTACCAGGGGGGGTTCGGGGGGGGGGGGTTCGAACGAAATTCCCCTTCCGAGCCCCCCCCTAAGCAAAAAAATTTTTTTTTTTAATTGCAAGAAAATTAACCATCAGGTCGCTCCATTTTAGTTGTAAATAATTGCAAAATCTCCAATCGTGCGGAGGGGTGAACAGTGAACGACACCCCTCCCACCACCTCCCCCCCGGTCGCTATGCTCCCGGCTCGGCCTGGCTCGCTTCGCAGCCCGGAGCAGGGGGCGTGTACAGGGGGGTCGCAGGGAGGCCCAGACCCCCCCTTGATCGGCGCAGAAAACGCATAGCTGAAGGGGTCTAATTTTAAAAAAATTTTCTGAGGAGACCCCAGACCCCCCTTCGCGTGCTCGCAACTTTGGGTTACGGTTTGAACCCCCCCCCCCCTGGTACAAATCCTGTACACGCCCTTCGCCGAGCAAATTGCCAACATGTGAAAAAACGAACCGTCCCCCCCCCCAATATAAAGTGGCTACGGGCCGCTGCTGTGTAACTATTTAGCCAATACAGAGACTCCCCGACCTACGAACAATCGAGTTACGAACTTTCGATGATACGAACAATTTGCCCTGAAGTCCATTAGTGTGTAATGTCAATATTGGTGAATAAAAAGACACAATCGCCCGCCTGATCTTGACTTTCGCCAACTCCTGTGTTCACATATATGTTTACCTAGATTACTCGATGTTCACACGTACATATACTACACTACTGTAGAATACTGTATACGTACGTACATATGTTCGACTTACGAACGACCGCTCGGAACCGAACATGTTCGTAAGTAGGGGAGTCTCTGTACTTAAAATTATGTATACATGTGCATACTTGCACTTGTACATACATGTACATACTTGTACATACATGTACAAGTAAGCCAGCACTTACATGCCATGCGTTTTGAATGACGACATGCTGCATAATACTACAAATACATGACATGACGTCGTGTTCTACAATGTTATAATAGGCTGTGTTATTACTACATAATACTACAATACATTATACATACGACCTTATGTCCCACCGGGGGACCAACAAGATAAGAAGAAAAACTATAAATACATGACATGACATCGTGCACTATAATGCTATATTAGGCCGCGTTCTTACATTACACGATATCACATTTTTTATTACATTACACGAGACAGGGTTCCCATTACCTATCGACGTCGGCCAACTTCCAGATCTTGCCGAGTACAGAGTTGGGCAGCTTGGACTTCACCATCTCCATCTTCGCTGCAGCGCCCGTGATCTTGCCATCGGTGACGTTCATTGAGCGAAACATGGCGTCGTACTCGGGCTTGTTCTTCAGCACGACCCACTCCGCATCCTCCTTGCCCTCGTCTATCCCCTCCCCGCTGCCGATGACGAAAGGAGAATGATCGGCACCTGTGAATGCCTGTAACGAGTAAGGGGGAGAGAATATGATCAAGGCGCGAGCAACGTCGCGATTTCGCGACGCGGCTTGTCGAGCAACAGTTTTAACAACAGTTTGTCTTTTCTGGAAATTTTTTTTCTAATTTCAAAACGTCCTGTCTTAATGTAGTGTATACTGAGCCATTCTACATATTTGGTGTAAAAAAAGCACAAAAACATATTGTTTTTATTCACCCCTGAAAAAAATGTAATGAGTAAGGGGGAGAGAATATGATCGAAGCACGAGCAACTTGGCAATTTCGCGACGCGGCTTGTCGAGCAACTGTTTTCTCGAGGTAGAGGTACGGTGGAGAATTATGCGATCTTTTCTCTGCATGTTCAAAACGTCCTGTCCTAATGTAGTGTATTCCGAGCTATTGAATATGTCAGGAGTGAATGAGAACAAAAAAAAACATTGTTTTATTCACCCCTGAAAAAAAGCAACTATTAACAACCCATGCGTTTCTCGAACACACGAACCAACGAGCTGTTTAAAGGAGTTAAGTGGGTGCCAAAATCATGCCAGTTATCACAGGTTTTTTGTATATATATATATATATATATATATATATATAATCCTTACGCATTTTTCCCACAATTGGCAGTGCAAGTATGACATCGTGTGTCATTTATCAGTACATACGGCAAAACATAGTAAAAGTGTTCAAAGTCAAAGAACCACAGGCCACGCATGTTATGCTGCGGGCCGCTACATGTTCGCAAGCTGAACTGCAGCCGAACACCAGAGTACCTACAGCAGCGCGTTTTTCATTCCGAAGTTAGGAAAAATTGAGGAATTACGAGTTAATAATGTGCACACCCAGCTAGGTCAACACAGACCCCCCTGACTTATAGTACTGTAAGAGTACAGACATGCATTCACATTTCCTACTAAGCTAGAACAAAACATCATGATGGAAAAGTTCATTTCAGTCAGATCAAAAATATTTCTGCAATAGCGTCAGAGCGGCCCTGCTGCGGAAGTTAATCCATGTTTTTCTAACGAGCTTCTAGTGACTTGTCTAGTGTGGAAATAGGCAATGAGAGAATTTAAAGTTAAACAAAAGTTAACTTCACAACAGCTGAGTGCATAGATATACTTCTCAGTTCTGGGAGGAAATTACCTTAGTAACAGTCGTACATACAGCAGCTGCACTTGTGTTTCCTGTAACATCGCGTTACATAACCACACCCGTTCAAACAGTAAATGGAAATAACCGTGATAAAATAGATTATCTTTTAAATATAGTGATAATATATTAGTGATACTTAGTGTTGTCAATCGGTTGTAATTTCGTAATCGATTAAATTCTGGACCCAAGTAACCGATGATCGGTTACAATCGTTACTCGGCGGTGTTTGAATGCCTGCGTGTGCGTAAGTCGTGTGCATGTACGAGTGTGGCATGTATGTGCTTGTTTAGCCCTGTTTAACTGTTTGTGTTTTGTACTGTTTTACTACTGTGTGTATAATACATGTATGTTAATAAAGGATAAGTTGTATAGTAGCGATGATATCTCTGATTCTCATCACTTTTCCAAGTTTTACATTTATTTCAATTTTTTTTTTTTTCCGATGAAATCGATTATGGATGTTGATAACCAGCGCTTGGTTCGAGCCACTGTTCAAACGATGATCGAGTATAATCGCTGATACGTGACATCACTAGTGATACTGTAATATATAGATTATACACTTAGTGACAAATAGATTAAGTTATTAACTCCAGCTATTATATATTAAACATATATAATAAATGTGGTCACAAACTGCCAAAAACTGCAGTTACATACACCCAACCCACAATCCGAAACGCCCACCCCTAACTCATATACGCAAAATCACCACACTGCATCAGTGAGTACATGAATAGAGGAAGTGAAAAAGCATCATCTTAAATACAGCCACAACATAAAGACACATAGTAGTAGCAGCTGCATAAAATGCCACGAGTCATGTACACTAATTCACAGCAGCACACAACAGTCGATGCATTGCT
>NW_014577451.1:156293-161894 GCF_000485595.1 Priapulus caudatus
TCGTTATAAAGGATAAGTTTGACTGATAGTAGCGATGATATCTCTGACTTCTCATCACTTTTCAAGTTTTACATTTATTTCAATATTTTTTTTTTTCCGATGAAATCGATTATGCGATGTTGATAACCAGCGCTTGGTTCGAGCCACTGTTCAACGATGATCGAGTATAATCGCTGATACGTGACATCACTAGTGATACTGATATATATAAGATTATACACTTAGTGACAAATAGATTTAAGTTATTCAACTCCAGTATTATATATTAAACATATATAATAAATGTGGCTACACAAGCTGCCAAAAACTGCAGTACATACACCCAACCCACAATCCGAAAACGCCCAACCCCTAACTCATATACGCAAAATCACCACACTGCATCAGTAGTAGCATGAATAGAGGAAGTGAAAAAGCATCATCTTAAATACAGCCACAAACATAAAGACAACATCAGTAGTAGCAGCTGCATAAAATGCCAACAGTATTATCACTATTTCAGCGACAGCAACACAAAGTCGATGCATTTGCGAAGTTAGCACGCAAGCACCGTTACACACTAAAAATTGATGACTCATCATTGCATTTTCATCCGCAAACTCGCGGACACGAGCAGTCTCACCGAAAAACAACGATGCATTACTCACTCTGCCCTGTAACAAATTCACGACAAGAGTATCATCTGTTAAAAAAAAAAACCGAGGCATTACGCGCTGATTCGTCGCGCACGCTCGCTGGTATCGCTGACGCGACAACGCTAGTTAAGCCGATTTCCGAACTCGCCACTGATAAAGAATAGAACATGTTCTAATTCTCACTAGGTTGCTATCGGCCTTGTTTGAGGCTAAACTTTACGTTTACACTGCCGACTTTCGGTTGATTAACTAAAAAGCTGATGACTCGTACAATTTTCAACAGAAACAATGACAGTGCAAACCCAGCTTACGCTACGCAGACGACAACGATGATCGGCGACCGGCTAATTACCGCGCTTTCCGCAAGTGAAAAGGAGGCATTTACTGCAATTTCGTGCGCCAATTAACGTTTTAACGTTACACTCGCCGACTAACGCTACGACACGACGCGATTCAAAAACACCGCAATATCGTCCGCGTAAACCTCATTACACCGCGACTAATGCGAACCGAGACGACGCTTGACGACGTAATTAATTGACCGGCTTTCCGAACTCGTTCACGTCTGTTGTCCTCGCTTCCGGCACGATCGCCCATCAGCTGCGCGAGTCGTCGACGGCGAGCATCGATCGACGGCCTCCAGCAGCCGTGGGCGTCAGCGCGCTGAAAACTTCGTGAAGATCCTTGATCCTTGAGCTTGCTCCTGCATGCCGATGCAGGGTCCGCGGAGTCTCCGGCGAGATCTTGATGCTCCCTCTGCCACCTGTGGACCAGCAGCGTCGGCAGGAGCGTGAGCCCAAGGAGCTATATATATCGCCCAGCCGGTGCGAGACGAAAGCGATCGCCGTGGCAAACTATCCTGTTACTTGTTACATACCGAGCGTTCCTCGTGGCAGTACCAGAGGACTCCCCGACTTACGGAACCACTTCGATGTACGAACTTTCGATTGATCGAGAACCAATTTGCCCTGAAGTCTAATTAGTGTATAATTGTCTATATTGAATGTGAATAACAAAAAAACACAATCGCCCCCTTGATTCTGGACTTCGCCAACTTCCTGTGTTCACGCTAAGATATTGTTTAACCACTACTGTACACTTCTAGCGTTACTCAATGTTCACCACGTACATATACTAGCACTACATGCTACAATACTGGTATACGAACGTGACATATGTTCGACTTATGAACGACGCTCGACCGAACCTGTCGTTAGTCGGGAGGCTTTGTACCTCATTTCTAAGCAACGTTGCCGCAAGATTCTGCGTAAATTAGCAGGGTGCTATTAGGGTTAGGAAAACTAAGAATTTCTCGTATTTAGCAGGCTGAATGCAGGTAAAGAAAAAACGGAAGCATTACCTCATATTTAGCCAGCCACCCCGGTGAACGAGGGTAAAGAATAACGAGAATTATCTTGTAATTAGCCAGGCTAAGCGAGGTTAGAAAAACCGAGAAGTCTTCGTACTTAACAGTAAAACGTGTTAACTTGAACACCCAATGTGCGGTTAAGAAAAAGCGTGCTCTTTCCTGATTGGCACGGTAGGCTTTTCCGAAGAGCGCTTGTTCGCTTCGGATGACCGCGTATGGAGCCTGTTCTGAGACGTTGCATTGTGATCACTCTCGAACACTCGTTTAAACGGTTACAAATAAGTTAACACCAATTAACACAACTGTCCTATACCACAATGTACCAATGAAAACGTGGATGAGAGCGTGGAAAGGGAGGGACAGGGGGAAGGAGGTGGAGAGAAAGGGAAGAAAGTGTGGGGAGCGGAGCGGAGGGAAGGAGTGTGTAGGAAGGGAGGTCGAGGAGAGTGGGTCTCTCAGGCGAGGAAGCGAGAAGCTGGAAAGAGAGAAAGCGAGAAAAGGGATAGAAACAGAGCAGAGAGAGAGGGAGAGAGAGCGAGAAAAAAAAGGGGGGGGGGAGATTTCTTGGTTGAATTGCAAGCCACAACATACTACCAACACAAATAGGAAAGTATGCATTTACAAATACAGGGTTTGAAATTAAAGGCCAGACACTAACCTGTGCATAGATCTCAGGTAAGGCTTTTATTAGCTCTTTTTTCTTGTTGTCCTTTCCAAACATGGACGGCATCTGAGCCTTCAGTTCACTGATTATGTATGCGTGTACCTGTAATAATACATATAACAGCCTAAAGTAAATATTCAACAAAATAATATACAAAGATTCAAAGATTCAAATATGCAAAGATTTACAGTCAAAATCTGTACGTAAAGAGGCACTCAAAGGAAATCTCAAAATTTCACTTTATAAATTTCACATTTACCAGCTGTAACAACACATATAACAAGCCTAAAGTAAATATTCAAATATGTACAGTCAAATTTGTACGCAAGAGGCACTCAAAGGAAACCACAATAATTTCACTTTATAAATTTAGCTATATGTGTTCTTAGTTGATGTCACGATCATCGATTATACTCGATCATCGGTTGAAACAGGTGGCTCGAACAAGCGCTTGGTTATCAAAATCCATTAAATCGATTTTCAGTCGAAAAAAGAAAAAAAAATCGAAATAAATGTTAAAACTTGGAAAGTGAATGAGATCAGAGACTATCATATTGCTATTTTAGTTCGGGAATCACCGACATTCGCCCGTAGTTACTTCCTGTTGAGGGGCCTTAAAGCGCTAGACACACTAGGCCGATTTTATACGCTGGCATAAACAAGCACATACTGACACCACGTGCGATGCACACGACGTTACGCACACGCACGGCATTCAACACCCCGGAGTAACGATTGCTAACCTCGCCATATCATCGGTTACTTGGGTCCAACGATGTCGTTACGAAATTAAATCGATTGACAACACAGACTTGTTCTACAGCGCGAGGTTGTCACTACTGAACTTGTAAACTAAAGATATTAGCCAAAGTGTTGCTTATAAATATGTAGGCCTCCATTTTATATAGTGGTGCTTACTAACACAGGTTGCAGGTGTTAAAATCTAAAATAATGTACGATGTCTTTTTAATTTCAAACAACATTCTTTCAGAGAATGCAAGCCGGTCACTCACCAGGCTGCAACATTGTACCTAACATTTAGCCTAATGAGGAGATGTGTTTCAAAAACTGTTATTAATTATAGAAAGGCACCTTATCGTAATCATAATTGCTTAGGTTTTTACATGCAGTTTTGTCAACTCATTAATTAAACTTAAATTGACTACTTTTTTTAAGTAAAAACGTCTTTTATCAAATTTGTTAACTTCTCCGGGTTTTTTTAAAAACAGATGATACTCTTGTCGTGATTTTGTTACAGGCAGAGCTGCGCAGTTAACGTGCATCATTGTTTTTCGGTGAGAATGCTCTGTCGCGAGTTTGCGGATGAAATGCAATGATGAGTCATCAATTTTTAGTGTGTACGGTGCTTGCGTGCTAACTTCAGCAATGCATCGCCTAATTTTAGCGATGACTTTGTGTTGCTGTGTACATAGTGATAATACTGTGGCATTACATGGTGGCATTTGCAGGCGATGGTAGGCGGCTTAGTCCGTCTGCTAGTTGATTTTCACGACCTGGTCTGTAGACGATCCTCAGGTTGTAACCTTGCAGTTTAACCATCAGGCGTTGCAATCTTGGAGGTGCGGCTGCTAGTGGCTTGTCGAGGATCATCACTAGCGGCTTATGATCGGTAATGGCTGTGAACATGCGTCCATATAGGTACATATGCCATATATGGAATCTCTGGACTCCAAAGACTACTGCCAGAAGTTCTCGTTCGATGCAGGCATACCGTTGCTCTGTTGGCGTCAGGCTCTTGCTTGCGAAGGCTATAGGCTTCAGCTTGTCGTCACCCGATGGCTGCAGTAGGGCTGCTCCAAGACCACGTAAGCTCGCGTCACACTGAACGTAGGTTTCCTTCTTCGTGAAGAATCGCAACAGCGAGTTATCAGAGACAGTGTTCTTAAGGTTCTCGAACACTTTCTGGTGGTGAGCTTCCCAAATGAAATCTACGTCTTGGCGGAGGAGATCTCGTAATGCAGCGGACTTGGTGCTGTAGTCTTCGATGAAGCAAGATAAGTAGGTCATAAGGCCAAGAAACTGGTGTAGCTCGGTCTTGTTGACGGGCTCAGGCATGGCTCTCAGATCGGCGACTTTCTTGGGGTCAGGTTTCATGCCTTGATCGGTGTAGACGTTTCCGAAGAATTCAATGCTAGACTGCTTGATGGAGCATTTCGGCGAGTTGAAGACGAGACCGTTAGCTCCGGCGACTTCCATCAAGTTGAGCAGGTTTGTGTCATGCTCGGCATCGTTGTCTCCATATACGATGATGTCGTCTGATATTCCACAGACTCCTGGGCAACGTTCGATGATTCGATCCATTTCAAGCTGGAATATGTCTTGGCTGACAGAGAGGCCAAAGGGAAGGCGACAGAAACAGTATTGACCAAAAGGCGTTTGGAAGGTTGTGAGTTCCTGGCTTTCTCTATGCAGCTTGACGGCCCAATAACCGGATTTAGTGTCGAGCTTTGAGAAGACCCGTGCAGTTGCGAGTTTGTGGTTTATGTCGTCAGTCGTTGGTGTGACATGACGAGGCCTGATGAGAGCTCGGTTAAGGTGCCTTGGATCTAGGCATATCCTGATGCTACCGTCTTTCTTGGTAACATACCATACGTGATGGAGCTAAGTTGCTAACCCATCCATTCGGTCGGTTCCTCGATTCGGCGTATGACACCTTGTTCGACCATCTCATCCAGTTTGGCCTTAATCTTCTCCTTTCAAGAGAGCAATTGGGTACGTCTCGGTGGATCGACACTAGGCGGCGTGTTTGGATCAACAGCGAGCTTGTGTATGGACTTAAACTCACCAATTCGATCAAAACGGTTGGGGTACCGTTCCTTGAGGTCATCGATGGATTTGATGACTGGCTTACTTGTGACTGTAGGCTGTCTATGCGCTGGAGTTTTCGCTTGCTCTACGGCACAGTGCAGTGT
>NW_014577451.1:162609-169617 GCF_000485595.1 Priapulus caudatus
ATGTACCCAGACCCCTTGCAATCCTAGTGACTGACGAGCGGTGGAGCTAAGCTGAACGTTGGCAGGCTTCATAGTTCGTTGGCGAGGCGGGTGGTTGCGACCATAGTTATCACACTGGCGGGGTTGTGACTTGGATCTATGACGGTCGAAGTTGCGACTATTGCCAATGGCATCGACGTTCGTAGACGGGCAACTTTACCTAACGTCTGCAGCATGGCGCATATATATACAAGTATTTCTTCTTGCTGATAGATCTGTGTACATTTCTTAAAGTAGGCTGCCAGACGTGCTGTACGGCCACACGCACTGAATGCACAGAGGCGTGAATTCACGCAGGGAGTGAATGCACAGATAAACGGTGGTATTCAGCACACATACTTCTTCAGTTATGACCGCTATGCTGCTAACTAACGCGTAAATGCGTGTCAACCTGTCCAGTGCCTAGCGCACATAATATATAACCTATTGCATATATATAACCAAGCAACAGCACCCTTTGCAGGCGACTCGAATTAATTCATAAATAATGCAAGAGCAAAGGTAGATTACTGTGTAATTAGGATACCATGGAAAAGGATAAACACGGACAAAAACACTCACATGACACGGGCACACTATTGGAAATCGTGGGCAAGTGCCAAACAGAGCTACGTACTCTAAGTACTCTCAACCAATATAGACATGGCAACAAACTCAATTTATGGAATTATGCGAAAAGACGTACAATTAACATAATCTGGTGGCAGCCTAAAAGAAAAATCACGAGTATAGGTTGAAGAGCCACATGAAGGGTTAATGTGTGATTCCAGGTTGGAGCAACATACAGAGGCGGGGTAACAATGTGCACAGCAAGAATGTGTAATCTACAGTTCTTCGCGAAAACTTTACCTAGCAAGTGCTACATTGTTTTTTAAACCGCTAAAATGTAACTACTAACGAGCTGTAGAAGAAATCATTGTTCATTACCTTGGCTAATCTTGACCGTTTGATGAGGTCATTTAGTTTTCGCAGTGCCGCATTTCTTGGAAGAGCCTGAAGATCGCTGAATAGGTCCTGATGCTCCATTTCAAATAGTCTTCGGTTTTCATCATAATGCAAAGGCTGGTCCCAGAAGGACCCAATATATACTCGCGCCACCTCAGGTGTGTTGAGAACTTTTCCTAGTGACCACATGAGAGCTCCGTATACCCGCATTAACTGTTGATGATCGATCATGTCTGCTTTATTTAAAACTATTCTGATCTTTTCGTCGTGGCCTTTTAGTGCCTCGATACTACGGCGAAACTCATCCGAAATGTCTAGCTTGTGTGCATCAAATAGCAAGATAATTCTGTCTACTCTTTCTGCAAACCATTCTAACACCCCTGTAAAGTCGTAACCTCTGTCGATGCGTTGCTTTTCCCCCGATAGTATACCAGGCGTGTCGATGATTGATATTGATTTCAGTACTGGATTTTCCATTGTGGAGCACTGGAACCTGTTGAGAAATGAGTTTCCAAATTTTGATAGACCTCGAAAATGTTTTTTTACATCCACGACCAGTGCATTTCCAGGAATGATCACCTCTTCTTCACCATGCATGATCGCGATGAAACGATCCGTGGTTGGTTCTGGGCCGATACGCATTCCAGGAAAATCACTTTCCATCAGATATTTAATGAATGTTGTTTTTCCGGTCGAATACTGTCCAACCAAGAGCACCATTGGCTTAGCACCGAAATCAGCATTCTCTAGTGGCGGGGAATGAAAATCGTGAAATTTGTAGTGTTCCTCGAGAGGAAGGATTTTCTTCATATAACATGCTTTGAGGCCTGCCAGCACATTATCGTAGACCTCCGGCTCCTTCTTTCCTCTTCCAAAAAATGGCATGATGCCCTTTAAAGCGATGTACACGAAATATATAGAATATTATACATCTACAAAAATTACACAAGATCGGCCTGCGGTGACTTGTCTTTTCTGTGCAACGTGGTTCGATAGTAGCGCCATCTATGGTTATATCCGTCTATATTTACACGTACTGTAGTATGTATAATGTTTTCCATCGTCTCTTGACCATATATATTTGTGGTATATAGGCTGGTTCTAATGCATATATACCCCATAAGGAATAATCTTTATAGTTTGCAATCTAAGTGAATATGACGATAAGCTCAATAGTTTATAAACATGCTATGCAAAACTTGTTCACTGTTGTGTGTCACTGTGTTCGTGCTGTGTGCGCGCATTGATAACCAAGCGCTTGGTTCGAGCCACTGTTCAACCGATGATCGAGTATAATCGCTGATCGTGACATCACTAGTGATACTGTATATATAGATTATACACTTAGTGACAAATAGATTAAGTATTAACTCCAGTATTATATATTAAACATATATAATAAATGTGGTACACAAGCTGCCAAAAACTGCATTACATACACCCAACCCACAATCCGAAAACGCCCACCCCTAACTCATATACGCAAAATCACCACACTGCATCAGTAGTACATGAATAGAGGAAGTGAAAAAGCATCATCTTAAATACAGCACAACATAAAGACACATAGTAGTAGCAGCTGCATAAAATGCCACAGTATTATCACTATGTACACAGCAACACAAAGTCGATGCATTGCCGAAGTTAGCACGCAAGCACCGTACACACTAAAAATTGATGACTCATCATTGCATTTCATCCGCAAACTCGCGACAGAGCAGTCTCACCGAAAAACAACGATGCATTACTGCACTCTGCCTGTAACAAAATCACGACAAGAGTATCATCTGTTTAAAAAAAAAACCGAGGCATTACGGTGATTCGTGCGCACGCTCGTGGCTAACGCTACGCGACAACGTAGTAACCGATTTTCCGAACTCGCCACTGATAAAATAGAACATGTTCTAATCTCTCATCTAGTTGCTATCGGCTTGTTGAGTGCTCAAACTTGACGTTTACACTGCCGACTTTCGGTTGATTAACTAAAAAGCTGATGGACTCGTCAACTTTTCAACAGAAACATGACAGTGCAAACCCAGCTTACCGCTACGAGACGACAACGATGATGGCGACGGCGTAATTACCGGCTTTCCGCAATTTGAAAAGAGGCATTACTGCAATTCGTGCGCAAATTAACGTTTTTAACGTTACACTCGCGACTAACGCTACGACACGACGGCGATTCAAACACGCAATTCGTGCGTAAACTCATTACACCCGCGACTAATGCGTAACGAGACGACGTTGACGACGTAATTAATTACCGGCTTTCCGAACTCGTTCACGTCGTTGTCCTCGTTCGGCACGATCGCCATCAGCTGCGCGATGTCGACGGCGAGCATTCGATCGACGGCCTCCAGCAGCCGGGGCTTCAGCGCGTGAAACTTCGTGAAGTCCTGATCCTTGAGCTGCTCCTGCATGCGATGCAGGTCCGGGAAGTCTCCCGGCGAGATCTGATGCTCCCTCTGCACCTGTGGACGAGAGCGTCGGAGGAGGTGAGCAAGAGTATATATATCGCAGCCGGTGCGAGACGAAAGCGATCGCCGTGGCAAACTATACGTTACTTGTTACATACCCGAGGTTCCTCGTGGCAGTACAGAGACTCCCCGACTTACGAACATTCGAGTTACGAACTTTCGATGATACGAACAATTTGCCCTGAAGTCTATTAGTGTATAATGTCTATATTGGTGAATAAAAAAACACAATCGCCCCCTTGATTTGGACTTTCGCCAACTCCTGTGTTCACGTATATGTTTACACTATGTACACTTCTAGGTTACTCAATGTTCACACGTACATATACTACACTACTGTACAATACTGTATACGAACGTACATATGTTCGACTTATGAACGACCGCTCGGAACCGAACCTGTTCGTTAGTCGGGAGTCTTTGTACCTCATTTCTAAGCAAGTTGCGCAAAGATTCTCGTAATTAGCCAGGTGTATTAGGTTAGGAAAAACAAGAATTCTCGTATTTAGCCAGGTGAATGAGGTAAAGAAAAAACGAAGATTCTCATATTTAGCCAGGTGAACGAGGTAAAGAATAACGAGAATTCTTGTAATTAGCCAGGTAAGCGAGGTTAGAAAAAACGAGAATTCTCGTACTTAGCAGTAAACGTGTTAATTGAACACCCAATGTGGGAAGAAAACGTGCTCTGTTCTATGGCACGGAGGCTTTACGAAGAGCTTGTTCGCTTCGATGACCGGTATTGACTGTTGAGACGTGCATTGTGATGCACTTCGACACTCGTTAAACGTTACAAATAGTTAACACTTAACACAACTGTCTATACCACAATGTACAATGAAAACGTGGATGAGAGTGGAAGGAGGGACAGGGGGAAGGAGGGAGAGAAAGGAAGAGAAAGTGGGAAATACACGTAACCTACGTACACGTATTCCGACTTACCTAAGGCCTAATGATGTGCTCCGAATAGCTTCGAAAGGATGAGTGCTGGTTTACTTCTTGTCCTATCCTGAGGTCCTAGTGAACCAGTCTGGTGACTGACTGACTTTACCATGAGATTTTGGCTGCTTATATAGGAGCCTGGGATGACGTAGGAACCTGGCAGTACCTCCCTGTCCCGTGCCTCGGGTGCCTCGCCGTTGCCCCCCTTGCTCAACACGTGCAAAGGTGATGCAACCCCCCTTGGTCCAGTGTATGTCCGTGTATGTCCGAGCGCCACACCCCCCTGTCTGCCACGTGTTCCTCCGGTGCCGCTCTCTCTCCCTGCGCGTGTACGTGATGCCGCAACTCCCCTGCTCTCCCACATCTGGTAGCCATAGGACCCCCTTCCCCCTCGCTTGTTTGTCGCTGGGGAAAACTTTCTACCTCTGTTGCGGTGGCTGGTCTCTGGTTGCATGACATAATCGCCCCTGAAATCTCCACAACTCTTCACACTACATAGACTATATGCGCGTCAGATTTGTGGCTCTATTCCTTTATGTAAATCTGTTTAAGCTATTTTTATAGCACCGAGAAGTATAACATATCACATGTTGATATCTTTTAGGAGTTTTAATACTGACAAATACACCTGTACATACACCTCTCTATAGCACCTGTTGTATATAGATGATAAATATAGAATCATCACACTAGCAGGGGCAGTAACTCTTAACGAACGCAGGGGGAATAACTCGGCTGAGCGGAAATCGTGACTCAACCGGAGCATTAACATATGCGATCATGATGCACCTTACGGACCTTACGTTGTACATTCGGTTCTACTGCACTCTCGATCGATTTATTTAAACCAATTCGTGTTGAATTTCATGGAATAATTTCGGATGCAAGAGATACGTAGGGCATTGCACACACTAAAAAAAAATACACACCGCCCAGTCATACACCGCACACCGGCCTCACACACACCGCTACCGTGCAGTCCCACACCGGGTACCGCCTACTTCACACCGCCCCACCGTGTGCCTGTCCTCCCCCTCACAAAGAGAGGAATACACGAGAGCCACGTTTCTTCCGCGCAAGCTCTCTTATACCCCCCTTCGTAAACTGAGCCGTGAAACTCTTACCAAATATGTCTCCTCCCAATCACTGCCGACTACAGGGACGGTAGAGGGTTGGAATCATGGGCGATGGTCAGTTTCTAGAGTGGGAACGAGGGGACAGCCAATGGCGAGAAATGAGTGGGACTGTGTTTACGCCTTTCCCCCCTCTCGGCCACGTGGGTGCCCAACGTAGGTGGCATAGGTTTGACGTAGGTAATGATGTTGGATGTCCGATAGATTTACAACCAGGGCGGCCATCAGTCTTCGGGAAATATCCTCATTTCGGCCAATGTGCATATGTTCAGGGTGGAACAGCTGTTTAGCATCTGAGTTGAAACCAAGTTCTGCTTAAAATGTTGTTTGTTCTTTGCCGACGGTCGCCCAAACTAATGTAGTGATACGGCCACGGTGTATCTCCAAATGTAATTATTCATTGCAAATTGACACATACTATGCGGACAGTGGTGCCGCCACCATGTGTATCTAGTTTGTAGCCGAGCTAATGTTGTTTACTGTGGAAAAATTTTAACATATTGGTGTGTGTCCATTAGATAAATCCGTCTTCACTGCCGGTGGTGTGGTATATGATTACGCGGGTCGTCGCTGGCAATAGTGTAAAATGAGCTTGTGTGTGCTGGTGCTAAATGCGGTCGCAGAATGACATTAGCGTTGCTACATTAATATTCCGCATAGATTGGATCAAGAGCTAATAATACCTAGATTGTACAACGTGAAAACGGGAAAATAGTGCTATTTCACGACAACATTATTCTACTTTGCCTGCAAGTCTAGAATAATTTCATGGTATTGCATTAGCAGAATTTATTGCTCTCTAAAACAAGACCAACCCTTGTCAATACGATACTCCAAGGTTGAGATATTGGCCCCTAAACCACATGCGTCTAAACAGAGGAATTGCTCCGACCTGTGATTGGAGGATAAGAATAGGCTCACGTGTCAACTCGGTTCGTGAACCGAGCTGATCGGTGAGCTCGGTTCGCCGGCTCGTGTACTAACTCTCTCATCTCGCGAACGATTTGAGTTACATTTCTAAAATTCTAGATGCATATAAACACATGTCTTCGCTATGATTTCTGTGAATTTTGAGTTTATTGAAGCACGAATAGTTTAATTAATTACCAGAAATATACGTACGCGCGGTATCATCCCGCGTCAGGTGCACTTCACACCTGGTTACCACGCCAGCCGGCGTCGTGTGAAATACTGGTTGAACAACTGACTTGTAGCCAGTTATATTACTGGATATGCTAATTGATTGTAAACGAGATCTTGTCTTGGTAAACAGATTTGTGTTCGGTGACTAATCGCGGCGCGTGCCGTGTGCCGGTGTGTGCGTGTGCGCGCTTGTGTGTGTGTGTGTGTGTGTGTGTGTGTGTGTGTGTGTGTGTGTGTCGTCGCGCGTCGTGTGTGTGTGTGTGTGTGTGTGTGTGTGTTGTTGTTGTTGTTGTGTGTGTGTGTGTGTGTGTGTGTGTGTGTGTGTTGTTGTT